>NW_017670965.1:33799-236739 GCF_001879085.1 Nicotiana attenuata
CAAGAAGCAATCCAATCAGAGTTGAATTCGCTTGCAAAACGTGAAGTTTTTGGGCCTGTAGTCCAAACACCTAATGGTGTTAAGCCTGTTGGCTATAAATGGGTCTTTGTACGCAAGAGAAATGAGAAAAACGAGGTACAAAGATATAAGACACGCCTTGTTGCACAAGGATTTTCACAAAGGCCTGGTGTCGATTATGAAGAGACATATTTACCCGTTATGGATGCTATAACGTTCCGTTATCTCATTAGTTTTGCTGTCCATGAAAAGCTTGACATGCATTTAATGGATGTGGTTACCGCCTACCTTTATGGCTCACTTGATAATGAGATATACATGAAAATTCCCGATGGATTTAAAATGCCAAACGCACATAATTCAAAGTCTCGGGAAATGTTTTCAATCAAATTGCAAAGATCTTTGTATGGTCTAAAGCAATTAGGACGAATATGGTATAATCGTCTTAGTGAGTATTTATTAAAGGAAGGCTATATAAATGATGCCATTTGCCCATGTATTTTTATAAAGAAAACAACACCGGAATTTGTTGTACTTGTCGTATATGTTGATGACATAAACCTTATTGGAACTCCTATAGAACTACAAAAGGCAATTGATTATTTAAAGAGGGAATTCGAGATGAAAGATCTCGGAAAGACAAAATTATGTCTTGGTTTGCAAATTGAACATTTGGCAAACGGAATTTTTGTTCATCAATCTGCCTACATAGAAAAGGTATTGAAACAGTTTTACATGGATGGAGCACATCCATTAAGTACTCCGATGGTTGTTCGATCACTTGATGTGAATAAGGACCCATTCCGACCTCAAGAAGAGAATGAAAAGCTACTTGGTCCTGAAGTACCATATCTTAGTGCAATCGGTGCATTAATGTATCTTGCCAATACTACAAGGCCTGACATAACCTTTTCAGTTAATGTCTTAGCAAGATATAGCTCTGCTCCCACAAGGAGACATTGGAATGGAATCAAACACATATTGCGGTATCTAAAAGAAACTACTGATATGGGCCTATTTTATGGCAATAATTGCAGTCCTGATCTTGTTGGTTATGCCGATGCTGGGTATTTATCTGACCCACACAAGGCTCGGTCTCAAACAGGTTATGTGTTTACCTGTGGAGGCACTGCCATATCTTAGCGATCGACTAAGCAATCAATTGTGGCTACTTCATCTAATCATGCTGAGATAATTGCTATTCATGAAGCAAGTCGAGAATGTGTGTGGTTGAGGTCTATAATACATCTTATTCGAGACAAATGTGGTGTGAAACATGACAAACTACCCACGATTTTGTATGAAGATAATGCAGCATGCATAGCTCAATTGAAGGGAGGATTCATAAAAGGAGATAGGACAAAGCACATTTCACCAAAGTTATTTTTCACACATGATCTTCAAAAGAATGGTGATATCAATGTGCAACAAATTCGTTCAAGTGATAATATGGCTGATTTGTTCACAAAATCTTTACCAACGTCAACCTTCAAGAAGCTAGTGTACAAGATCGGGATGCGAAGGCTCAAGGATGTGAATTGATGCTCTCATCAGGGGGAGTTAATGCGCGTTGCACTCTTTTTTCCTTACAAGGTTTTGTCCCACTGGGTTTTCCTTGCAAGGTTTTTAACGAGGCAATCAAAAGGCGTATTGTTAGATATGTGTATTCTTTTTCCTTTTCTAGAACTTTTTTCCCACTGGGTTTTATTTTAGTTAAGATTTTAACGAGGCACATTATCTGTTGTATATACATTAAAGGGGGAGTGTTATAAATAGAATTGT
Organism: Nicotiana attenuata; assembly: GCF_001879085.1. Taxonomy (NCBI): domain Eukaryota; kingdom Viridiplantae; phylum Streptophyta; class Magnoliopsida; order Solanales; family Solanaceae; genus Nicotiana; species Nicotiana attenuata. The sequence goes on from NW_017670965.1 coordinate 35,600, forward strand.
ATTTATGGTGAATGTCCATATTTAGAGAGATTCTAGGGTTTATTACTTGGTGGCTAAGTCACTCTCTCCCTATAAATAGAGGGTTCTATTCCATTGTAATTCATCCCAAAATTCAATAAGAATTCCCTCTCTCTCTTTCTCTGCAATATTACTCTTGTTCTTTTATTATTTTATAACACATTCTTTTTTTTTATGTTTGATTTTATGAGATAAAAATATGTGATGAAGCGTATCTCACCTAATACTTCTTTATAAATAATATTCATGGTGCATATTTCTTTCATCCATTTAAGATGCTTTTTTATTATCAGGACTCTTGTTGTCAAAACTCCCTAGCTAGAAAAGAAATCAAGAAATTTAATATAATTTTACTCTACATAATAATAAGATATACAAGCACATAAGAATGTTGGCGTATTATCTTTGTAAATTGAGATTCTAACATTAGAAAAGCATGTAATTGTTTTATCATGATCTTTCAATTTTTTCAAGAATCTTACCATCATTTCCAATAACATCTTCCCATAAAGTTGTCACGATCGAAAATTCGTTAAAGATCGTGATGGCGCCGGATACTACTGTCAGGAAAGCCAACACGAAATAGTTAATTAAATTCTCATTTTTATATTTTTGATATCATAAATTTCCTTCAACTTAACTAGTAAAAGATCAACTTTATAGAATAATAATAATATTTTCCAATTTCAATAGTGAATGTCCCTTCATCATCCCAGAACCCGGTGTCACAAGTGCATGAGAATTTACTAGGAATTAAAATAAAATGCAATAACTGTCCGGAATATAATTTTGGACAGAAAAGAAAAACACAAGTACTCTGAAGAAGACTCTGCTGGTTGCGGATCGTCTCATAAGATGCAGCTCACCTAATACCCATATCAACCACGCCGCTGCGCCTACAAGGCCACTAGCCGTACATGTGCCTGTACAACAAAATGTACAACAAGTGTAGTATGAGTACGAAAACAACACGAGTACCCAGTAAGTATCCAGTCTAATCTCGAAGAAGTAGTGATGAGAGGTCGACTCCGACACTTACTATGGCCAACAATAATATACGATACTATGATAAATTATGAATTATTTTAAGGCGACTGTAACCTCAATAACATGACGCATGCAAACAATTCTTTTGTTAATAAGAGATTTTCAAATTTATTTTCATCTTTTAACAATTTATTATCTCCGGCCAATGAGGCCACATCAATTATCAAAAATTTCAAAACAGTCAATTAAGTCATGCACAAATCATGCCGAGGTCGTACGACCCGATCCAACATAATATTTAAATTGTGCACTGCTGAGGGTCGAACGGCGTGAACCATAGATGCATCTATTCACCCCGCTCGCGAATCATACATGCGACGCGTTCAAATATAAATTTAAGAAATTACCCCGCTCACAGATCATACATGCGACGCGGTCAACTATAAATTTAAGGAGTTTCCCCGCTCGCAGATCATACTTGCGACGCGGTGAAATATAAATTTATCATTAAATCATAACCCTTTCTTGATTTTCTTTTCAAAATAAAGACAATTTAACTTGAAACTTTTAAATCCTTAAAAATCCTCAACTTAGTTCCATTTGATACAATTAACAAATATAATCAAGTAATGGTGTCCACAAAGCATGGTGTAAACCTAAAACTACCCGGACATAAAGAGGAATAGAAGCTACGTACGGACTCTCGTCACCTCGTGTGTACGTAGCCCCCACAAATAGAAGTACAAATCGATTCATTTCACCTATGGGGTAAATTCCCTCTTACAAGGTTAGAAAGGAGACTTACCTCGCTCCGAAGTTCCATAACCGGCTCCAACAACACTCTAACACCTCAAACCGGTGTTCGTCGCTCCAAAACTAGTCAAGCAATGTGCAAACAATAAAAATATACCCTAATACTCATAATAAATCAATTTGTAACAACTCCCAACTCCGCTCGAAAAGTCAATAAAGTCAGCTCGGACCCACGTGCCCGTATTCGTAAATTTATTGAAAATAAATACTACCAATAACACATATGGTCTATATCCAGAAATTCATCCAATTTCGTCCATGAATCGACCCTCAAATCAAGAATTTACCATTTTTCAACTTTGGGGCTCAAAATTCCAATTTCTATAATCCAAACACAGATACAAATAGAAACCAACAGAAATAATCATGGAGAAACATCAAAATAAAGGTCAGATATTTACCCCCTTGTTGAGACAAGAACAACTCCGTGAAAATCACCTCAAACGGAGCTCTAGAACTCAAGATATGCCCAAAATATTCTCAGTTTAAAACACTATCCAAGCGATTTTTCTTCATCGCCTTCGCGGGAGACTTTCGCGTTCGTGAAGAGAAATTTTTCGCATTGACCGGTCAACCCAGAAATCCTTCTTCGCGTTCGCGAAGAACAAATCTTCGCACCAGAAACCAACAATTTTGTCCGACACGGAAATGGGCATAACTCTCATACGACATCGAAATTTGACGATTCTTATTTTTATAACTCCGTAATTACGATACGGATCTAATGGTTCAATCCAATCACAAATCAAAGGTCGTTTGCTCTATATAGTGCCCTTTATGCCCAAAGAAACGATGTTGAAACATCAAATAAGAGCACGATACACCCAAACACCTCCGAAACACACCCGAGGCCCCTGGGACCCTATCCAATCACACAAACCAATCCCATAACATAACATGAACCTGCTCGAGGCCTCAAATCACATCAAACAATATCAAAATCATGAATCGCAACCCAATTCAAGCTTATTGAACTTTAGAACTTCCAACTTCCACATTCGATGCCGAAACCTATCAAATCACGTCCGATTGACCTCAAATTTTGCACACAAGTCACATTTGACATTACGGACCTACTTTTCAACTTTCGGAATCTATCACGCCCCGAACCTGGGCGTGGACGTAACACGGCACTCGGTGCCTAACTACATGTGACCGAGCGAACCAACTGGCTGGCTGAATCAACATGTGATATCATAACATACTGAATGCGGAAGGTAAACTAACACATGCTGATATACTGAAAGACTAGATGATATAAATCGAAGTGCGGAAATACTAATACAATTCTGAAACATCTTTGTAGCCAACATAGCTTAATATGAAAAGCCTGAGACTCTGTCTAATTGTTACTCTAGTCTATGAAGCCTCTAATGAAGTACTGAAAACACTGACTGTCTGAAAATACTGAAGACTATAGTAATGATAATGCCTCGAAAGAACTGGGGATCACCAAGTAGCTGGTACGAGAATCCTAGCGCTCTGAATCATCAACATGTAAATCATTACCTGCATCATGAGATGCAGGCCCCGGGCAAAAGGGACGTCAGTACATTTGAATTGCACTGGTATGTAAAACAACTGAAGAAAAGAACTGTAAATACTGAAACTGAAACTAAGCTGATAACTGAGAATTGATAATTGATAACTGAAATGATAACTATTGAAACTGAAACTGAAATAATAATTGATAACTGATAATTGATAACTGATAAATGATAACTGAACTGATAACTGATAACTGAACTGATAATTGGTAATTGAAATGATAACTGATAACTGAAACTGAACAAAGGAAGTAAGGATACGAATACTCCCTCTTCTGAATGATTAACAACCTGTTTATCTGAATAAGATACGGCCTCGGGCCCAATATATATGTGCACAAGCTACGGACTCAGGACCAAGTATACGTATACATAACTACGACCTCAGGCCCAAAAATGCATAAAGCATAAACAACAGCCTCAGACCCAAATGTGCATAAAACATAAACTACAGCCTCAGGCCCAAGTATGCATAAAGCATATAAACTACGACCTCAGGCCCAAATACATGTGTTCAACATTCAGGAATTGAGAATCAAACTGCAATACATGATAGTGAAATACTGAATCACACTGAGTTACATGATACTGGAATACTGGATCACACTGAGTTACAAAATATTGGAGTACTGAATAGGACTAGACTGAGACATGTATTCTTGAACTGATTATGAACACTAAAACATTAAATGTTTATGGCATACTGAGTAATTTATTTTAAGACTCGGAGGCATCAAACCCAAGTCTATATTGAATACGCATTGAGCTCACAACATTCAGAATGAAAGTGGTGAACGAGTTATGAAGCTAGAGAATAGAAGTTCTACAACTATTCAAGGAACTAGGCTTAACTATATTTCTGAGGCAATGGTAACGTCGTAAAAGAAACGTAGTGTAGGGAGAATCATTAAAATTCCCAAACATAGAGAGTTAGCCTCATATACCTTAACTTCCTGCTCTTGAGCGTAATACAACATTCGCCAACCCTTTCAACTTTAATCTGTATCAATACAAGTCAAAGGGATTTCATATTAGCAATAATTCTCATGTTTTAGTCACTTAAACATTTTCTCAAACACTTGGTGACATAAAGCTTCATAGTCCTTATTAATGGTGTCTCTACACCCAATAACCCATTCTCTTGCTCCTAGATAAATTCTAAAGTCTCAAATGGTTATAATCAACATTATTCTTTATAACCCATAAGGTAAACAACACTCTTAATTAATAATCAACACCCCAAACATATAACCGTTCATGCTTTTCTATCAAACCCATCAAATCATATCTCATGAACTATAATCATTAATCCAATAGTATAATCAATTAGAGGATGAAGACATTACCTTTTTGAAGTTCAATCCTCTTGAATTCGAGTTCTAGGGTTCCTTCTCTCAACAATGATATCCCAATCAAATATCTAATGATATGGAGGGTTTACCCATGTTAATAAGATGTTGGAAAATTAAAATTAACTTAGAATCACCATTAGAACTTACGTTGGGTGGTGGAAGGACCCTTAAGGAGTTAGATTTTTTAGAGTTCCCCTTTCTAGAGCAAGTTTTTATGTTTTGGGGCTGTGGGAGACGAAATATTGCTTTAAAATGACCCCCCACGAGCGCTCCCGCGCACCTGAAGACCTGCTAGCGCTACTGACCGCGCAAAACGGCAGTAACACTGCCTCAAAAGAAGCGCGGCCGCGATAGGGGCGCGCTACACGGCGCGCATATCGTATACTATTCTGTAAAATGCGCATAACTTTTTTCACAGAGATCCGTTCGAGCTTCATAATATATCATTGGAAAGCTACTTCAAAAGCCTACAACTTTCATGCTTTGAGTTTTCCCAAATTCCTTGCACATTTTCACTTAACTCTTCTGGAAGTCAGACCTTCTGCAAACTTAGTCGATTTTGTCAAGTCTTATGCACCTCACTTTCCATCTTGATTATGAAACAACTATTTCTATCCATAATCATCCCGATGGGACTTCACATGTCCAAAATATAACCTTTTGAGACTAAGTCCGTGATATGTTTTGAGACTTTTTGGTATGTTCGGACGGGGTCCTGAGGGGCTCGGGTGAGTTTCGGACCATTTCTAGGCCATTTTAGTTGCTGGTTTTTGGCTACAGCAGTGTGCTACGCGATCGCGGGGAATTGGTCGCGATCGCGCTGAGTAAAATGGGAGAAATTGGCCAGTGGTTCACGATCACGGAAGGCCTTTCGCGATCGTGCAGAGGAAAGTTTCTGCTGCACTAACCAGACTTTGGAAGCTTGTATCTTGCAATCTACAAGGAATTTGGAGATGATCCAAAAATAAAAGTTGTAGAACTTTGCGTCTAGTTTTCATAAAATCAAACCATTTGGAATTTGGAGTTTTGTACAAAATGTTATGAGTGGTACACTCATAACTTTCACGATCGCGTAGAGGAAAGTTTCTGCTGCACTGACCCGACTTTGGAAGCTTGTATCTTGCAATCTATATGGAATTTGGAGATGATCCAAAAATGAATGTTGTATCACTTTGTGTCTAATTTTCATAAAATCAAACCATTTTCCATTTGGATTTGTGTACAAATAGTTATGAGTGGTACACTACAGCCTATCCGAGAAGAGTTTGGAAATTGCGAAGAAGAAATTTGTGTTGCACAGGGCTGACTTTGAAAGCTTATATCTCGTAATCTATAAGGAACTCAAAGATGAGCAAAGCATGAAAGTTGTAGCTTTGGAGTCTAGTTTTCAAAAAGTTAAACTATTTGCAATTTAGAGTTTTGTACAAAAAAGGTATGACCATTATACTAAAGGCTGTCTGGAAGAGCTGGGCATTTATTCTTCGCGATCCCGAAGCAGCGATCGCGAAGGGCAAATTTTGGGTTGAGAAATGTTGTTCTTCGCGATTGCGAAGCATTTTCTGCTATAGCAAAGAGTAAATACCTAGGCAGAAGCTATATTTCGAGGTTTCGGCCATTTTTAACATATTTAGAGCTATGGAGCTCGGATTAAAGCGATTTTTTAGGCGATTTTCACCATGGATTGGAGTAAGTGTTCCATATCTGAAAGTAATTATACTTATTATTATATGGTTATATTCTTCATTACTTCGGATTTAAATGGAAGAAATCAAGATTTTTGCAAAACTTTTCAAGAACGAAAATTTAAGATTTGGAGGTCAAGTTGTTATCGGAATTTGATAAAATTGGGATGGTTTAACTCGTATCGGAATGGGTTATTGGATTTTGTGAGTTTCATCGGGTTCTGACATGTGAGCCCCACTGCCAACTTTTCGAGCGGAGTTGATTTTTTTTATAAATTGTTAAATTTCAAGCATTGGAGTATCTTTTAAATTAATTTGCATGTTGTTTGACTAGTTTCGGATTGAACGGCACCAAGTTGGGGCTTTAGAGCGAAACTTTGACCGGAAAGTGGTCTTTAAGACGAGGTAAGTCTCCTTTCTAACCTTGTAAGAGGGAATTAACCCCATAGGTGAACCAAATTATTATGTGCTTTTATTTGTGGAGGGCTACGTACGTACGAGGTGACGAGAGTCCGTACGTAGCTACTAGCTATGCCTATGTCCGGGTAGTTCTTGGCTTACATCATGCTTTGTTGATATTGTTATTAATTTATGTTTGTTATTTGCCTTGAGAAGGAGCGGAATTGAGTTTTCTTATTAAATGCTTTGAAAGGAGTTGAAATTGAGGAAAAATTGGGATATTAAAAGTTTTCATTTGAACTTCGTATTTTAAAAAGAATGGAAGAATACTATAATAACTTAAGAAATCTATGTGTAATCGCGTCTCAAGTATGATCCACGACCGAGATAATTCCTTAAATTTATATTTGATCGCGTCGCAAGTATGATCCACGAGAGGGGTAATTCATTCTACTATTCTCATGGGAGCGGGACGATCGCCTCGGCAGGTTAATAGATGCATCTATGGTTTGCGCCGTTCGACCCTCGGCAGTGCACAATTTATATTTATGTTGGATCGGGCCGAATGTCCTTGGTGGTATTTGAGTGTGATAATAGAACTAGAAGTCCTTTTTTTTAAATTGGTATAAATCCATTGTTTGGTGTGATCATATATTTTAAAGGAAGGTAGTGGTTTAAGCTCTTGAAAATGGTGAAGACTTGTTCAGTTATTTCTTGTTCTGAATATTATTGTTGTATATCATGCTTAATTGGAATTTCGTATTATCATGTTGCTGACCCTTAGTAAGTGTCGAAGTCGACCCCTCGTCACTACTTCTTCAAGGTTAGACTGGATACTTACTAGATATGCGTTGTTTCATACTCATACTACACTTGCTATACATTTTGTTGTAAAGGCACATGTATGACTAGTGGCCTTGTGGGCGCAGCAGCGTGGTTGATACGGGGACTTAGGTGAACTGCATCTTATGAGACGATCCGCAGCCAGTAGAGTCTCCTTCAGACTTCTTGTATTTTCTTTTCTGTCCAAATTTTGTATTTCGGACAGTTATTGTATTTTGTTTTACTTCCTAGTAAATGCTCATGCACTTGTGACACCGGGTTCTGGGATGACTAAGGGATATTCAGTATTGAAATTGAAATTAGGATCAAGCAGGCTCTAAGAGCATGGTGTGAAAGATTGTCTAAATTCTTGCTTGAGCATGGCTACAAGAGAGGTAAAATTGACAATACTTTGTTCTTGAAAGAAAAAGGTAAAGATCTCTTAGTAGTTTAGATATATGTTGATGATATCATCTTTAGAGCAACTTCAGATAGGTTAAGTAAAGAATTTGCGAAGCTAATGGGGAGTGAATTTGAAATGAGTATGATAGGTGAGCTTAATTTCATTTTAGGCTTACAAATTAAATAAAATTCAAATGGAACTATGATCTATTAGCAGAAGTATGTAAAAGAGTTGCTTAAAATATTTAAAATGGAAGACTCCAAAGAAACTGACACTCATATAGCACTACCAACAAAATTAGATATAGATGAACATGGTTCATATGTTGATCAGAAGATGTATAAGGGAATGCTTGCCTTTTGTTATATCTCACTGCTAGTAGACCTGACATTGTTTTAAGTGTAGGCCTTTGTGCTAGATTTCAGGCAAATCCAAAGGAGTCTCACTTGACTGATGTCAAGAGGATCTTGAGATACCTAAAAGGCACCACTGATCTTTGCCTATGGTATTCAAAATGTAGTAATTTCAACTTAGTGGGATATGATGATGCTGATTATACAGGTGGCATACTTTTTTGGCTCATGTCTTGTGCCACCAAAAAGCAAAATTCTGTGGCCTTGTCTACTCCCGAAGCTGAGTATGTGGTTGCTGCCTCATGTTGTGCTCAATTTTTGTGGATCAAACATCAATTAATGGATTTTGGAATTGATGCAGGCTGTATCCCCATCTTTTGTGATAACACCAGTGCAATTAGTATGACCAAGAACTCGGGTCATCACAAAAGAACTAAGCACATTGGTGTTAGACATCACTTTTTGAAGTATAACTATGAGAAAGGTTTAATTACTGTGGAATTTTGTGCTACTGACAAGCAAATAGCTAACATCTTAACAAAAGCTCTAAGTAGAGATCACTTTGAAAGAAACAGGTTAGAAGTAGGGATGATTAAGATAACCTAAAAGGAACCAGTTCTAACTCAATAACTGGTTAGATAATTTGTGAATTTTGTAAATAATTAGATTAGATTTTGCTCAGTCTCATACTTTCACTAGTATACTCCTGTGCCATGTGCTAAAATGTTTCATTAATCTCTAATGAAATTATCTTTATTTTCTTGAAAAATTCAGACTTACACAAGAGAATTCTCAGTGAAGAACCTGGTTCATCAAGATTACATGGTATGTACTCTCTGATAAGTGGGAATTTTGACTACTTATTATCACCTTTTTGCTTTTGTTTTAGTCCAAAAGTCGTGATTTATTTTCTCGAAACTAATGAAAGCGTGCAAATTGCAGGAATGTTGGAAGTTTGGTCTCACATGATGAAATACGACTCAAAGAGGAGTGTTCCGAATCATGAAGCAAGAAAAGGGAGCAAAACTAAAGAAGTGCGGTCCGCAGAAGAAAGTGCGGACCGCAGAATTCCATCTGTGGCCGCAGATTAAGTGAAAGAGCCCAGCAGGAATTTGGCCAATGTGATTGTGTGGCCGTAGAACAAGGTCTTCACTGACAAATGATTCAAAGTTCAGAGAGTGTGCATAAGAACAAGACCTGAAGCCTTGTTGAAGTGCTATGCTTCGCAGCCACAATCCAGAATTGTGCGACTGCAGAATCCAAGATCTTGCTAGCAGAAGAAATCTGCGGACCGCACATGGAATCGTGCGACTGCAGAACCTCCCAAGGGGCATTTTTGTCAGCGAATTTTGGGCCACTATAAATAGACGAGTTTCACATTTTTAGGTCGGGTTTCAAAGTTTGAGCTGCTGTAGCCGTTACATTTTGCCATTTTAGGAAGTTTGTGACTATTTTAGTGTTTAAAAATTATATTTTATCATTTTTATCTTAGATTATGAGTTTAATTAGCATTTCTTCTTTATTTTCTTCAATTCCCACTATGAGTAGCTAGATTCTTACTAGGGTTGTGACCCAACCCCAGTGTGTAAACCTTATTGGTACTTAATTTAATGCTTGTTTATGATTGGGTGTTGATTATTTAGCTTAGTTTATGCTTTAATTTTAGAATTAATGGTAGCAAACATTGATTCATGCCTTTTTGACTTGGTCTCTACTTGAGAAAGATTGACCTAGTCTAGGATAACTTGGCTAACAAGGAATTAGACCAATTGAAGGTTTGATTTGCCTAATTATAGGGTTCAAACTAGAGATAGTGAGAACCCAACTTGAGCTCATATTAACTATTTTGTTTGATACCCATTTGGACTTGAAAAAGCCAAATTGGGAAAAATGACTCTTTGACCGAGAGGTATTGAGTGGGTAACGTAGAGTTGAGAGCTATAATACACCCTAATCAACAAAACCAGTATTAACGTATTTAACCCATTAGGCGAACACCTAGTTTATGGTCACATCCCTAGGCTTTTTAACTATTTGGAAAAACACCAAAAATAATCATTCATTTCTATTTTCTTTTCATAGTTTATAATTGCTAGAGGAAATTAGAATTAGAAACCAAAACCTTTTGTGGAAGTGCAATTTAGTTATTCCATTCGCTTTTGGCAAGTGTATACTCCTAACACCCCAGTAACTCCGTGTGGAAATTGACCCCGACTTTTGTTGGTTATTATTCTTCCAACGATCGTTTCCACTCACTATTGAATGCGGATTGGTCGTGGATAAATTTTTAGCGTCGTTGTCGGGGAGTTAAAATGGTGTTAGCTATATATTTGGGTTTGTTTTTGGAATATCTTCTTTTCCTTTCGTGTTACTAACTTGTGTGAGAAATTTTAGGTACATCTATGGCAGCAAACAATGATCTCGGAAATGTGCCTTTAGGGGATGTGGATGGAGAGGATGAGCAAGTCGAGGAGGTACCTCTTGAACATCAAGCCAATCGAAGAGGCCGGGTGCCTCATGATAATGTGCCCGCTCTACGCCCCCCCCCCCCCCACCACGAGCGGCTCCACGCTGGATATTGCCCAATGAAGGTTATGCTAGTGCAATCGTCCCTTCCCGTATTAGGGTGGGAAACTTCAAAATAACTAATATGATGCTCATTTTGCTTGAGCAATGGGGTTTCTTCACTGGTGCTCCAACATAAAATGCTTATAAACATTTGAAGGGGTTTGTGGATACTTCTTGGGGGAGCAAGAAAATGAATATTTCCGAGGATGAATTGAGGATAAGGCTTTTTCCCTTCTCTCTAAGGGAGAAAGCTTTAGATTGGTTGGAACGATTGCCGAACCATTCAATTTACACTTGGGATGAGTTGGCGAAAAAATTCATTGCTAAGTTTTCTCTCCCGGACACATGGCTACACTTCGAGATGAGATCTTGGCATTCAAGCAAGAGCCAAATGAACCACTACACGAGATATGGGAGCGCTATAGAACTATGATCAAGGAGTGTCCCAACAACGATATGACGAAAAACGTGATTTAACAAACCTTCTATCATGTGATAAACACAACCAACCAATGTGCAGTGAATCAACTAGCCGGTGGGAACTTTATGACTACACCTTATATGGAGGCGTGTGAGATTTTGGATAAGATGGCGGAAGTCATCGGCTTGGCAATCCCGGGCCAATATTCTACAAGGTGACCCGAATATGATCAACCTTGACAAAGAATTTCAAGACCATGGGCAAGCCATTGCCGAATTGACAACTACCATGACTCAACTAGCAAAATCCAAACTAAATCAAGTGCAAACTCCGAAGCAAGTCAATGCTATGGAAGGAGTGAGCATGGTGGTGAACAAGAGGAGGACCAAGGATCTACAAGTGCAAAATCGAGTGGAGAACTATGTGCAAGAAGATGGTGGATTTGAGCAAGATGAGTCCTATAATGAAAAAACAGAGGAAGTATAATATGTGAATAATTTTCAAGGGAAAAACAACCTCCAAGGCCCAAGCCAACAACAATGGTGACCTTAATACAATCAAGGCAATTGGAATTCTAATAATCAAGGAAATTAGAGTGGAAACAACAATCAAGAGAATTGGCATAACAACAACAATCAAGGAAATTGGAGTGAAAACAACCAAGGAAATTGGGGAGGTAACAATCATGGAGGATAGAACAACAATCTAGGCAACCAGGGGTCGGGTTTTCAAAGGCCTCTGATGTACCAACAACCAAGAAACCCACCTCCTTATCCTTCCCATGGTTCAAGTTCTTCAAACAATGAGATGGGGTGTATTGAAAACATGCTCGAGCAAATGATGGAAAAGAATAACGATTCGGATGCCCAACTTGCCTCACACAAACAACAATCCACAACCTAAAACTTCAAATGGGGCAAATCTCTCAATCTCTAAACGCTCGTCCTAAGGGGGCACTACCAAGTGACATGGTGGTAAACTCAAAGGGTGGTAACAACACGGGGCATGCCATGCGGTTACCACAAGAAGTGGAAGAGGAAGGAATGCAACCAGCGCAAGTCAAAGGCAACTTGTTGATGATGATCAAGTGATGCAAGAAGAAGAGATCCCGAACAATATGGTGCAACCTAATGATGATGTTCGGATTGATATTGATGATAGTGTGGAAGAGACTCAAGAGGAGGTGAACCTTTCTAGGGAACACATTATTGACATACCGGAGCCGGTAGTGCAAAAGGCTAAGGCACCATTGCCTAAGCCTCCACCTCCATACCCTCAAAAACTTGCCAAGCAAATGGTGAGAATCAATTCAAGAGGTTCATTCAAATGATTAAGAGTCTTTAAATCAATGTGCCATTAGTTGAAGCTTTGGAAAAAATGCCCGGTTATGCAAAGTTTATGAATGATCCTGTGACAAAGAAGCGATCAATGAATTTTGAGACCATCAAAATTACTCATCAAGTGAGTGCAATTGTGCATTCAATGGATCCTAAGTTGGAGGATTTCGGTGCTTTCACGATTCCTTGTACAATTGGAAGTGTTGAGTTTGCTAAACCTCTTTGTGATCTTGGGGAAAGTATCAATTTGATGCCCTATTTGGTTTTCAAAACTTTGGGAATTATGAAACCAAGACCCACCTCTATGAGATTGTACTTGGCCGATCGTACCATGAAGAAGCCTTTGGGAGTGATTGAAGATGTTTTGGTTCGTGTTGATAAATTCATTCTTCTGGCGAATTTTGTCATTCTAGATTGTGAGGTTGACTATGAAGTGCCGATTATTATTGGGAGACCTTTACTTGCTACAAGTAAGGCTCTTAGTGATGTTGAAGCCGGAGAACTCACTTTCCGCGCTGGTGATAAAAAAGTGGTATTCCATGTGTGTAAGTCCATGCGGCAACCAAATAGCAATGAGGTGTGTTCTTATGTGGACTTGGTGACCGATGTTATTGTTGATGAAACAAGTGCTACAATAAATGTTGGCTATACGTTGGAGGCCATCTTGCTCAACTTTGATGATGACGAGATAGATAGCTTCATGGAATGTGTGAACTCTTTGCAAGGAATGGGTTCGTACAACTATGCACCCCGAAAATTGTCCTTGGATCTTGAAAATAGGACATCTCATCCTACAAAGCCTTCTATTGAAGAGCCACCTACCTTGGAGTTGAAGCCATTGCCTCCACATCTTTGGTATGAATTTGTTGGTCCTTGTTCTACTTTACCAGTTATTCTTTCCTCTTATTTGACTAACGTGCAGGTAGGTTCCACATTGGCGGTGCTACAAAAGAGGAAGAAGGCTATTGGGTGGACCTTGGCTGATATTCAAGGGATAGGCCCCGCCTTTTGCATGCATAAGATTAAGTTGTAGGATGGCGCCAAACCATCTATTAAACATCAAAAGAGGCTCAATGAGGCTATGCAAAAAGTTGACAAAAAAGAGATTATCAAGTGGTTGGATGCCGAGGTTATCTAGCACATCTCTGATAGTTCATGGACTTCTTCGGTTCAATTTGTCCCAAAGAAGGGGGCATGACGGTGGTCACCAATGACAAGAATGAGTTGATTCCTACTAGAACAGTGACCGGTTGGAGGGTGTGTATGGACTATCGCAAGCTAAACAAAGTCACAAGGAAGGATCACTGTCCACTTCCTTTCTTAGATCAAATTCTTGATAGATTGGCCAGTCGTGCCTTCTATTTCTTTCTTGATGGGTACTCGAGCTACAACCAAATTCGCATTGCTCCGGAAGATCAAGAGAAAATAACCTTTACATGTCCCTATGGTACTTTTGTTTGCCAATTGGTTTGTGCAATGCACCGACGACTTTTCAAAGGTGTATGATGGCTATTTTCACGGACATGGTGAAGGACTACCATGAAGTTTTCATGGATGACTTCTCGGTGGTTGGAGATTCTTTTGATGATTGTCTTGCAAATTTGGACAAAGTGTTGGCTAGATGTGAAGAAGCAAATTTGGTGCTCAATTGGGAGAAATGTCATTTCATGGTCGAGGAAGGCATTGTCCTTGACCATAAAATCCCAACAAATAGAATTGAAGTTGATAAGGCAAAGATTGAGGCGATTTCTAGGCTTCCACCCCTAATTTCAGTGAAGGGTGTGCAGAGTTTCTTAGGCCACGCGGGTTTTTACCGGCGCTTCATCAGACTTCTCTAAGGTGGCGAACCCATTATGCAAGCTTCTTGAGAAGGATTATAAGTTTCATTTCAATGATGATTGCATGAGAGATTTTGAATTGTTAAAGCTCAAGTTGACAACTACTCTCATCATCACCGCTCCAAATTGGAGTGTGCCTTTTGAACTCATGTGTGATGCAAGTGACATAGCGGTTGGGGCTGTTTTGGGGCAACACATCAACAAGATTTTACATCCGGTCTACTATGCTAGTAAGACCATGAATAGTTCCCAATTCAACTATACTATTATGGAGAAAGAGCTCCTTGCTATTATGTTTGTAATTGAGAAGTTTTGCCCGTACTTGATGGGTCCAAAAGTCATTGTCCACAAGGATCATGCGGCGCTTCGTTATCTTATGAGCAACAAGGACTCCAAAGCTTTATTGATGAGATGGGTACTCTTGTTACAAGAATTTGATATTGACATCCAAGATAGAAAAGGTAGTGAAAACCAAGTGGCGGACCACTTATCTCGTTTGGAGGAGGAGGGGAGTAGGGGTGTGCATTCGAATCAGTTTATCGATAAATCGGATCGATTATTTGTTATCGGTTTATCAATTTATCGATTTCGATTTCGAAATTTTCCTTATCGAGTTATCGATTTTGATTTCGATTTTGTCCTCTTCGGTTATCGGTTTATCGATAAACCGATAAGATATACTAAAAAGACATTTTTTTTACCCTTACTCTATAATACCCTTTCCTTTACCCTAAGTCTATAACCCTATTATTTCCTCTACCACATTTAAGGAATGATCATATTTAAAGCTCAAGGGAATGAGGTTCAAATTAATGGAAAACAAAATTAGCCGTGATGATGTATTTTGTTTTTTTTTTATACCGTTGGAGTGTTGGTGGCATACATTTGATCCCTTACTTTAGTTTCGTTGCATGTGCTTGTTGACACAATTGTTATGTTATAAACGGTGTTCGTCTTATTTTAGCTTCTTTTTGTCCATTTTAGTTAGGCGTATTTATAGCTATATACTTTCCGTGGAATCCCGCAAATTTTCTTATTGGTGTAATCGATAACCAAATCGTTAAGCCCCAAAAACCGATAAATCGAAATCAAAAAAATCGAAACCTTATTGAAACGATAACGATAAGCATATGTACAAATCGATAATCGATAAGTAATTATCGATAAGGATCAAAATCGAATGCACACCCCTAGATGGCAGGCCGTATGACGGCCTTGACATCAATGACCCTTTCTCCGATAAGCAACTATTGGCAATTTCAATGAAAGAAGTACCATGGTTCGCGGATTTAGCAAATTTTCTTGTGTGGGAATCATCCCGGATGAGTTCTCTTTAAGCCAAATGAAGAAGCTCAAACGAGATTGTCAAGATTATTATTAGGATGAACCATACCTTTTTTTGAATTTTTACGAATGTGGTTATTAGAAGATGTGTACCGGAAGAAGAGCAAGGTGAAATTCTTAAGGCTTGTCATTCTTTGCCATATGGTGGCCATCATGGTGGAGCAATAACGATGGCCAAAGTGCTTAGTTGCGGTTTCTATTGGCCTACTTATTACAAAGATGCTAGTGAGTTAGTTAAAAGATGTGATGAATGTCAACGGATCGGGATGCCTCTCACAATTTTTTTGGAGATTGATATTTTTGATGTGTAGGGTATTGACTTCATGGGACCTTTTGTGAGTTCTTGTAGAAACACCTACATCTTGGTCGTGGTGGATTATGTGTCCAAACGGGTTGAGGCCATTGCTTTACCCAACAATGAGGCGAGAATTGTGGTGGTTTTCTTGAAGAAGAATATTTTCACAAGGTTTGGTACTCCACGTGCAATTATAAGCGATGGGGGGGGGGGTCACATTTTTGTAACAAGTCTTTCGACACTTTACTTAGCAAGTATGGTATTACTCAAAAAGTCACGAATCTTTATCACCCACAAGCTAGTGGTCAAGTGAAAGTCTCCAATCGGGAGATAAAGAGTATTTTGTCCAAAACGGTGAATGCTAATCGGACAGATTGGTCCAAGAAGCTTGATGATGCATTATGGGCTTATCAGACGGCTTACAAAACACCTATCGAAACGTCTCCATACCAGTTGGTGTTCGAGAAAGCTTGTCATCTTCCGGTGGAACTAGAGCACAAGGCCATGTGGGCTCTAAAGAAGTTGAATCTTGATTGGGATGTAGCCGCTAACTTGAGGGTTGCACATTTGAATGAATTGGATGAGTTCTGGTACCATGCTTATGCGAGTTCGTCCTTGTACAAAGAAAAGATGAAATATCTTCATGACAAATACATTTGGAACGAAGAGTTCAAGGTGGACGATCTTGTATTGTTGTTTAACTCAAGCTTGAGGATGTTTACCAGGAAGCAAAAATCCAAATGGAATGGTCCTTTTGAAATTGTGGGTGTGGCACCTTTTGGTGCATTAGACTTGAAGAACAAAAACAATGAAATATTCTGAGTCAGTGGTCAGCGGGTGAAGCACTACTTGGGAGAGGTTGTAGATAGCCACACTGTGGCGGTCATTCATTTCACTTGAGGGTATTCTGCATCGTGCCGCGATGTTAAGTCAGGCGCTTCTTGGGAGGCAACCCATATTTCTTTTTCTTTTTCTTTTGTAATTAGGTGTTATTTTTTGTTCTAACTTGATTTGAAGTGTGCTACAAGGGTGAGTGTGACTTACAAGAATTGTGAACAAAAATATGGCTAAGTGTTCAAGAGAGTGTGGACTGCACATTTTTAGGTGCCATAGTAGATGAGCATTGCGGCCGCATATTTATCTTGCGGACCACAGAATTCAAATGTCAAAAATACCAACTCTCTAAAGTGTAAGCTTGGCAGTGCGGAGGTCGATCTGCGATCGCACGTGAAATTCACGACCGCACCCAAAAATGTATGGAGCGCAAATTGGTTTCCAAGAATGATCTCCTAGGTTAAAGAGTGCGGACCGCACATGAAAATGTGTGGCCGCTCTTGTCTCTGATTCCTTCTCATTTTGAATGGTATAAATAGAATAGTAAGGCTCATTTTACTCTTTTCCCACTTTGAACAAACGGTGTTGCCCTGCTAATTTTTCTTGGAGATTTCAACTGTCCACACACACTGTCACCTAGATTACTCACTCAGTGCATTCACTCGATCTGGTATGCTTCAATTTCATATTAATTTTTAAGTTAGTTTAATTTGTAGATTTTTTAGTTCTTTTTAGGCTATCTGTTATTAGAGTTCCATTGTGTGTCCATGTGGGGTATATTTGAACTGGGTTAACTTGATACATGCTCCATGGGGACTGGGTTGGTGAAATTGCATGCTTTTACAATGTTGCCATGCTTATTTGTGCTAGAAATTGAAAAATCATAGACAAAAAAATGTTGTCTGTTCGTAATGGTTTGAATTCTGCGGCCGCACTTGAATTGTGCGATCCGCAGATATGGATTTTTTGCAACTTATGTAAGGAATCTATGGTCACAGATCAAATTATATGGACCGCAGATTCCCTCTTGCGGCCGCAGATTAGGCTTTTCTCTGTCATCAGAGAGTCTTCACTTTTGAGACTCCAAGGTGCAGCCGCAAGTCAAATTGTGCGAACCGCAAATTTACTCTTGCTGTCGCAGAATGACCAATTCTATGTTATCAGATTTTTTATATTTTTTGGGACTCAAAAGTGCGGACGCAATCATAAATGTGCGGACCGCACTTCCCAACTAGGCCGCGGGTCAAATTGTGCGGACCGCATATCCCTTATCCTGCAGGCATGACTTGACTGTACAACCTCACTGTGTCATATGGTTTCTCCCTCACCTACATGTCTCATGTATGTGTTTGAACAATGAATTGCAACTAACAATCTCCTCTACTTGATACAAACAATGGTTCGATAAAGAGGACGAGGAGACACTTCAAAAGGGAGAGGTGAATCTTTTCAGGGTCGAGGAAAAAGTGCCTTTCCCCTTGGCCAGCCCAAGACGATAAGAAAGAAAGCAACATTCGGCAGGGGGAGAGGTGCATACCTCGCCAAGTCTAGCTCCTATGTCCCGTTTAGGGAGGTGTTAGAGGGAAACTCAACCTCTGTTTAGGAGGAGCATCCGGCCACACAGTCGAGGCCGCAAGGGAGATACCAGCTCAGGGACAAGCCATCTTTATCTCACAACACCTCTGACGGATCGGAGAGTGCTAGTCAGGTTTTTGAGCCATCGAGTACATCAGTCCCTAAGTCACAGGTTACACATGATATCCCCGATGATGGCAGAGTGGGAGATGCTACAACTATAGGGCTTGAAATATCAAAGAAGAAAGAGGTTTGGGAGGATCGCTTTGTCAGCCTGGCCGCTTTCACCAGTTTCTATATGTGGTGACCAGTGAGGTCGCTAACTCTTGAGCGACAGTTTTTGTTGAAGGATTTGGAGAAGTACAACCAAGCTATATTGAGACAGTTCAGGGAACGAAATGGGTGGATGTGGTTCACCCAGATGGTAGAGGATGCCAAAGAATACCTCGTCCGGGAATTCTATGCCAATGTGGCTCATATAAAGAAAGGGACGAAGGTGACCAAAGTAAGCAACCTCAAGGTGAGGTTTGATCAGTATACGCTAAACATGTTCTTGGGCTTCGAGGATGTTGAGCCGAAGGAGTATTTGGAGAAGTGCGCACTGAAGGAGGAAGTCAGTCCTTGAATCCATGCCAGAACGAGACTCACCTTCCTATTGCTTGAGTAAGTCTTGTGGCTTCCATTATAGCCGGGTACCCAATCAATGTGGGTGTTGTGATGTCAGCCAACATTTCATTGCTAGCACGGCAGGATAGCTCGGTCTCTACCCTTATCCCAACATTATTACAGAGTATCTCACTAATGCAAAGGTAGAGCCGAGGGATTTTGACACCAAGGTGAAGGCGAAAGAGCCCTTCGATTGGTATTCACTGATGGATGCGAGAAACCCAAAGAAGAAAACCTTGCCTTCTACCACCACATGCCAGTCTAATGAGCCAACAGTGGTACCTTCTGAGGTAGTTGATCTTCCATCCATCGATGTTGAGCCTTCTACCAATGCCACTTCTATGCCTCGACTATCATCTTCAGCTCCTACCACAGTTCCCCTATCTGCTCTGTGAGTCTCCCAGACATTGGCGAGTCTCAACAACTGGATGTAGACAACTACTTCTAAGCTGTCTGACTTGTCTAGTACTGTTGCAGTGCAGTCCACTTCTCAGGAACCACATGCTTCTTTTGACATTGATGAAACACTCAAGAAGATTCTAGAGAACCAGAAGATGATCAAGGATACCTTGGTACAACACGGGTTAGTGATTGAGGAGCTGGGAAAGGAAGTTAAGAAGATGAGGAAGTCCCAGTTCAGCAAGAAATCCGTGGACAAGCTCCGGCGGGAGGTGACTAGACTTGCTATAGCTGGAGATCTTCCTTTTGATATGCTGCATGACCCGCATTAGTTTGCGCCAGATCCTTCAACACCATCTGCACCGGTAGCACCAGCTGGCCAGTCTGACGAGCTAAACCTTGTAGTTGACACTGCTAAGGCAGTGCATGAGATGTTCGCCAACCCAGCCATGCCTAGATTTGACGACGATGAGGTTCAAATGGTTGATCCTGAGGGAGATGACATTATGGGGACACTGAGATGTCCAAGGATCCTTAGGGAGTTTTCTTCACCCTCTCCTCTTTTACTCTTATTTTGCTAATCATTTGTCATGACCCGAATTTCCCACCGTTGGGACCGTGATGGCGCCTAACATTTGTACTCGCTATGCAAGCCAACGTTACAAATTATTTCGTCTTTTCCTTTTTATCTTTTAACAAATTTACAAGTTAACACAAGTAAATCAGCGAAATAAAATGAAAGAACAGAATTTAACAAGTTATCTTAATACAACTACGAAACCATAATAAAACTCCACCAGACCTGGTGTCACAATTTCACGGACCATCTACGAATACTATACATAATAGTCTGAACAAAGAAATACACATCTGTTGCGGAAATAGATAAAACAGAAAAGAAAAACAGGATAGAAGGGGACGCCAAGGCCTGCGGACGCCTGCAGGCTACAGGACTACCTCGGGTCTCCACTGGACTGAAGGCAGCAACCTCGAACTACGGTCCGCCACTAGCTCCGTAATCTGCACAAGAAGTGCAGAGTGTAGCATCAGTACAACCGACCCCATGTACTAGTAAGTGCCGAGCCTAACCTCGACGAAGTACTGACGAGGCTACGACGGGGCATAACAATATATATATATATATATATATATATAACCTGTAACAGTTTATAATAAACAGAAAGGAAATACAGAATGTATTAAAGCAATAACTAGCATAAAGTAAATTCGCAACCCAGTTGTTCTACTAGTATTCAGCTATAACCAATCCTTAAGGGTGTTTCCACATCACAGTAATGGATTTTAGCAGAAATGAATACTTAAAACAACAACTGATGCGGCGCGCATCCCGATCCACTCATATAAACAACAGTATCAATATTCACCCTTATTCCTCCTTGTTGCGGCGTGCAACCCGATCCCACCTGTCCACCCTTATTACTCCTCAACACATATCACCCTTATTCCTCATGTTGCGGCGCGCAACCCGATCCTACCTGTCCACCCTTATTACTCCTTGTTGGGCGTGCAATCCGATCCCACCAGACAATCACAATCCTCCCTTATTCCTCCTGTTGCAGCATGCAACCCGATCCCAACATATGTATATATCAACACCAATCACAAAGAATAAATACAAGGTGTTTCACAAGTTAACTCAATTTCCACAATTCTTATACTTCAACTACACAATGGAATATCGCTACGATTATGAAACTTCACTCATGAAAACAAATCAGCGAGACCAACCAATGTGCACCATAAGGCACCAATGAATCCATATAAGCCAACGGGGTGATAAAATGAAGCTAAGAATCCAATAATACCTCAACGAGAACATCAACAATTAACATGAAACAATTGAATAGAGAACAATAGTGAACATGAAACAATTAGACATGGAACATTTGTGATCAAGTAGCAATTAAGCATGGAAACATTTATGATCAAGTAGCAATTAAGGCATGGAAACAGTTTAAGCAGGTAGCAAATAAGACAAGAAATAGTATAATAGGAAACGAGGAAGGGAAACAAACTAAAAATGGAAATTTGGAGGCGCATAGGTACTCGTCACCACACCTATACGCCACGCACATGAAATTTCACTTAGCACGTACGTCGGGGATTCCTATTCCCTCAAGTAAAGGTTAGACCAAATACTTACCTCAAGCCAACGGATAATTCAACACTCAACCACCGCTTCCTCTCTCGATTCCACCACCAATTCACTCATATCTAGCCATAATTAATTCAAATACATCAATAAGTGAGCTAATTAAACCAATTCTAATGCATGAATATAAATTTCCCAATGTTTTTCCCAAAAAGTCAAAACCCGATCCCGGGCCCGCTTGGTCAAAACTCGAAGTTCGAACCAAAACTCGATTACCCATTCACCCACGAACTCAAATATGCAATTGGTTTTAAAATCGGACCTCAATTTGAGGTCCAAATCCCCAAAATTCGAAAATCCTAATTTCTACCCAAAAACACCCAATTTCCCATGAAAAACCCTAGAATTTGAAGTGAAATCGTGTAAAAAGATGAATTAGATTGAAGAAGATGAGTTAGAAATCACCTACTTATGATTTGGAGAAGTTTGAGTCTGTGAAAAATCGCCTAGGGATGCTTAGGGTTCGAAATTTTGAAGAATGAAGTTGAAATCCCGTCCAATTGATGTTTTGTTCAGGTGCAGATGTCGCGATTGCGACAGGAGCTTCGCAATTGCGAAGCTCGCAAATGCGAGACAGGCTTCGCAATTGCGAACCTGTTGCATGTCTGCTCCTTTCGCAATTGCGAGCATTTTGTCGCAATTGCGATGACATACCCCTCCCTGATGGCTTCGCAATTGCGAAGGAAGGTTCGCAAATGCGAACAAGGCAGGCCTGGGCTTCTTTGGGATAAATCCCTCGCAATTGCCAAGCCTGTTAGGCTCGAAATTGTGAAGCCTGACCTCGCAATTGCGAGATCAGAGCCTGCAATAATACCAGATGCAACAACCAATTTTCTCTAAGTCCAAACTCACCTCGTGGCCTATCCAAAACTCACCCGAGCCCTCGGGGCTCCAAACCAAGCATGCACACAAGTTTAAAAACATCATACGGATTTGTTCGTGCGATCAAATCGTCAAAATAACATCTCAAACAACGAATTTAACACCAAAACTCATGAATTTCACAAGATAGTTCAAATTTCTATTTTCTCAACCAAGGGTCCGATTTATACCAAATCAAATCCGATTTTTACCAAATTTCACATATATGATATAAATATTATGTTAAGCCTGTACCGGGCTCCGGAACCAAAATAAGGGCCCGATACCATCAAGATTTTACACCATTTCATTTCCAAAAGTCCTTATATTTTTCAGTAAATAATTTTCTTTAAAAATTCTTTTCTCGGGCTAGGGACCTTGAAATTCGATTTCGGGCATACGCCCAAGTCCCATATTTTACTACGGACCCTACGGGACCGTCAAATCACCAGTTCGGGTCCGTTTACCAAAAATATTGACCGAAGTCAACTTTAATCAATTTTAAAGGCCAAATTTAATATTTTTCTTAAAATTCACATAAAAGCTTTCCGGAATCGCGCCCGGACTGCGCACACAAATCAAGGAGAGATACAAGGAGGTTTTCAAGGCCTCACGGAAATGGACTCTAAAATAAAAGATGACCTTTTGGGTCATCACAACATTGAGGACAACACTTACTTTTATTTGGAGGGAGGGGGTGGAGTTTATTTGACACATTGGTACACTTTGATACATTTGGTATGTGATAATTTGATGATAATCTTTCTTTTATTATTTGTATTTATATAGCTTCTCTCATTTCTCTTATGTATATTTATCTCTCTTTAGTAGTTTTTGCTTATTAGCTTCTTTATTTTTTTTCCATATTAGCTCTCTTTTTGTTAAGTGGCTTCTTTTTGTGCTTTAGTAGCGAATAAGCCTTTGGTTTTCTTAGCATCACAGTTCTTTCCAAAGGTAGTTGTTGTGTGAACCAAGTGACTCGTCCCAACGATGGATGGCGTGACAACCTTCTTAAGGGATCGAGTCTTTTTTGTGTTTAGGTAATAATAGTAATAGTAATGAATAAAAAGACCTAATCAAGTCATGCTCTAAGAGTCAACCATGCTTTCAATTGGTACCAACACACTTAACTACGTGCTTATGGTTAGAGACAAGGTTTTTTAAGAAAATAGCTCTAGTTAGTGACTTTGTGACTCTTGAGTTGACTTTGGTAATCATCGAGTGGTTTAATTGGACCATAGTGATCTTTAAACTTGATTGTGGTTGTTGTAGGCTCTCGACTTTTACAACCTAGTTGCATGAGGGGTGAGATAAATTGTTACTAGTCCAAGTATCCGTGTGAAGGGTCTAGAACTTGCCCCGAATATGTTTCAAGGCGAAATCCTAAGTTTTGCTTGGTTTGAGAAGTGATTGTAGGCTTTCCTTGGCCCGTTTGAGCTTTCTATTTCCAACCAATGTCGTTATCCCTAGTCAACCCCTTTGAGCCTCTAGCCTTTCTCATTTGATAACAATGTTATAAGCCTTTACCCATTTTATTGTGACCCTCTCTTGGCACCATGACTTTTCTTAACACTCTTGTGAAATAAGTGGTTTAAAACACAAGTTTGGGGGAGAGATAAGGAATTTGAAAAAGGTATCAAGGCACAAAAAGAGAAAAGAAATGATCTATATTTTAACAGCCCAACCCGCTAGTGATATTTTCCGCTCTGGGCCTAGGCCCTCACGGGTTTAAAACGCGTCACTAGGGTCAAAGGCTTGTTAACTTATATACCCAGCATCCCTCTTATGTTTTGCCGATGTGGGACTCTGCCTAAAGTCAGGGGTGTTACATACACCCCCTCTTATAGACTCAGCGTCTTCGCTGAGGTTTGCCCCACCGCATGGGATTTGCCTAGACTCAGCACTGAGGTTTGCCCTACCTAACCGGGATTTGCCTAAACTCAGTTGAACTCTGACCCAACATCGGCATGGCTGACACAAGAGTGGCTCTGATACCATCTTTAACAGCTCAGCCCGCTAGTGATATTGTCCACTCTGGGCCTAGCCCTCACGGGTTTAAAATGCGTCACTAGGGTCTAAGGCTTGTTAACTTATATACCCAACATCCCTCTTATGTTTTGCCGATGTGGGACTCTGCCTAAAGTCAGGGGTGTTACATATATGAAAAGAGAAGGCAAGAAAAGAAAAGAACAAAAAGAAAAATGCAAAACGTGAATAAGTGGAAGGGTTGATGGATTCAAAAGAGGTAATGATATTTAGCACGAGCAATCAAAAATGGGGGGAAAAGAATGAATTAAACAAGAAAGAGTGTTGTTAAGTCTCTGTAGTCCCCAAAGAAAAAAAAGCCTCTAAGAATTGGAAATTGTGAGCCCAGAAATGAAAGTGTGGAGTGCTTAAGGAAAGGTGTAACCACTTGCCCATATGGTATCCTTCCCTAATCCAAAAGCCTTCATTACAACCTGAAAGAAGTCCTACTTGATTTCAAACCGAGTGAGCTTACATTAGTGGTGATCTACATGAGGGGCAAACCTATGGTACTTGCCGTACTTGTGACATTGTCTTGTGAGAGACGAGTGACCTTTCATAAATCTTAAGATTGAGTGCTAATTTCTTAAGTGAGCTTGGCAAATGGAAAGTAGAGGAGGAAGAGTTTGGAGTCCACCATGACCTATATGATGGAACAAGAGTCCTTGATGAGTAAAGTCAATTCTTGAATCTCAAATGTCACATTGGAACTATATGTGCACAAATATTTGATTTGTCACCTTGTTGATAATGCATGAGTAGTGTGGGTAATTGTTGGTCCCAACTGATGTGTGACTGGCTCACCTTTGACTCGTTGAAATGACCCTTAACTCTAGGAGGTGGGAACTAATTTATTTGTTTGAGGACAAGCAAAGACCTAAATTTGGGGGAGTTGATAAGTGCGGATTTTGACTACTTATAAGCACCTTTTTGCTTTTGTTTTAGTCCGAAAGTAGTGATTTATGTTCTCGAAACTAATGTAAGTGTGCAAATTGTAGGAATTTTGGAAGTTTGGTCTCCCATGATGAAATTCGACTCAAAAAGGAGTGTTCCAAATCACAAGGAAAGAAAGGGCGCAAAACTAAAGAAGTGCGGTCCGCAGAATTCTATCTGCGGCCACAGATCAAGTGAAAGAGCCCAACAAGAATTTGGCCAATGTGCGGCTGTAGAACAAGGTCTGCACTAACAAATGATTCAAAGATTAGAGAGTGTGCAAAAGAACAAGACCTGAAGACTTGCTGAAGTGCGGACCGCACAAGAATTATGCGGCCGTAGAAGATGCTTCCCAGCCGTAATCTAGAATTGTGCGGCTGCAGAATCCAAGATATTGCCAACTGAAGAAATCTGTGGGCCGCACATGGAATTGTGCGACCGCAAAACCTCCCAAGGGGCATTTTTTTCAGCGAATTTTGGGCCACTATAAATAGACGAGTTTCACATTTTTAGGTCAAGTTTCGAAGTTTGAGCTGCTGTAGCCATTATATTTTTCCATTTTAGGAAGTTTGTGACTATTTTAGTGTTTAAACATTATATTTTATTATTTTATCTTAGATAATGAGTTTAATTATCATTTCTACTTTATTTTCTTCAATTCCCACTATGAGTAGCTAGATTCTTACTAGGGTTGTCACCCAACCCTAGTGTGTAAACTTTATGGGTACTTAATTGAATGCTTGTTTATGATTGGATGTTGATTATTTATCTTAGTTTATGCTTTAATTTTAGAATTAATGGTTGCAAACATTGATTCATGTCTTTTTGATTTGGTCTCTACTTGAGAAAGAGAGATCTAGTCTAGGATAACATGGCTAACAAGGAATTGGACTAATTGAGGGTTTGATTAGCCTAATTAAAGGGATCAAACAAGAGATAGTGAGAACCCGACTTGAGCTCATATCAACTATTTTGTTTGATACCCATTTGGACTTGAGAAAGCCAAATTGGACAAAATCACTCTTTGACCGAGAGGTATGAATGGGTAACGTAGAGTTGAGAGCTATAATACACCCTAATGAATATAATAAGTATTAACGTATTTAACCCATTAGGCGAACACCTAGGTTATGGTCACATTCCTAGGCTTTCTAACTATCTGGAAAAATACCAAAAACAATCATTCATTTCTTGTTTCTTTTCTTTGTTTATAATTGCTAGAGTAAAATTAGAAGTAGAAACCAAAACCTTTTGTGGAAGTGCAATTTAGTTATTCTATTCGCTTTCGGTAAGTGTATACTCCTAACACCCCTAGTAACTCCCTGTGAAAATCGACCCCTACTCTTGTTGGGTAGTATTCTTCCAACGACCATTTCCACTCGCTATTGAGTGCGGATTGGATGTGGATCACTCTCCACTCCGCATATTTTGAAATAATTGTATTTGGATCATGATAAAAAAAGGATTCCCATTTAATTCCAATCTCCCTCAAGTTTATCCGTTACAAACGAACTAGTTTCACCTAAAAGGAGTCCCACGCGCCATAATTTCCTAGATTCTAGGGAAGAGTCCAACGTCCATTCAAACTGATTCTCCCAGTTTGACTAGACTTCTGAACTTCAAACAGCAACCGTTACCCACTCAAACTCTCCCTCTTTAAATTGATTAGGGCCTTAACCATTTCTTCACTTCTAATTTTCCAGCCGCCAAAAAATTCTCTCTATCTTCTCTCATCTCTTCTACACACACATATCCTCTACACATATCAATGGCAAACCCACCTTAAAACCATTCTTCACCACCTAAAGAATCATCACCTACACCTTTGGCCACACCTTCAACCACACCTAAATCTATGAAGGAAGGTTCAAGATGCTTGCTCGTAAGACCGTCGCTGGCAGTGAACAAATCAAGAAAATAAATAAGTAATTGAAAGCAAGCCAAGCAGAAGAACCCCAAAAATCAGAAGAATCTTTTAAGTCTACAACTGAGGGGGGAGAAATTGTTTCATCTGAAACAGAACAGGTAACCTCTGGTCTAAATATTGCTTCTGAGGTCATTTCTATAGTGGCTGAAAACTTGGAGAACAAATTTGTTCTGGTTGGTACTATTGCTGGGCTAGAGACTACTGAGTCTGATAGAATTAGTGGTAAAAAAAGAAAAACAAAGAGTGAGGATGTTCAAGGAAATGTAAAGGGAAAGAGAAAAGAAGGAGTGGTTGAATCTTTACCTACTCCCGTTAGGTTGACTGAGGAAACAGGGGCGATAGTGTTGTGGAGTAAGGAAGCTGTTGAGGAGGAAGAAAGTTGGAGATAAGAAGAAGGTAGTGGATCTGGTGATGCAACAAGAGCTGAGAGGCTGGTAAGGTTGAGGAAGAGGTTGCAAGAATATGTTCCATCTGTGAAGGAACCCCTTGAAGAGTTATTGAAAAGGGTGTCTGATAGCTACAATTCTGAAGAAAAGTTTAGGAGTTAAAATCCCTGAAACTACTAAGGCAAACAAGAAGAGAAAGGTTGTCTCTTCTATCCCTATAGAGCCTTCTCCTACAAGAGGAAGAGCTACAAAGAGTTAGAAGAAATATAGTGAGGCTGAACTTGAAAGATCCTTAGAGATTAAGGGAAAGAAGAAAGTGATTGAACTTGTTGAGACAATTGAGATTGAGGAGATGACCTGATCCTTCATGATGAAGATGATGCAGAGGAGGTGGAGGTTGTGACACCAAAATCAAAGAAAATGAAGACTTTCAAAAAGAAGTCTCCTTTAAAGTTTGTTGATGTAGAGCCTTCTGCCTTAGCAAAAAGAACCAGGCCTGCTAGTAAATCTAGGAAAGTCCAAGTGGTGGAAGAAAAAGAAAGTGAAGAAGAAGAGGAAATTGATGAGAAACAGGACAATATGGTAAAGTTTGAAAACAACACAATTCTGAAGGGTAGACTCCTCAGGGACTTAGAGGAGGAAGGAATGGTGATGCTGCTGGAAAAGCTAAAACTTCAGGGATGGAAGGACATGGTTTTTCAGATGGAAGGAAGACTAGACCGAGCAGAAATTGTGGAGTTTATGGCTAATTGTGAAATCAAGAATGGCAGGGTCACCAGTGTGGTGAAAAGGGTGACTATGAGCTTTGATGCCAAGCAACTAGGAGAAATTCTAGGGTTACCTGCTGAAGGGTACAATGCCTACAAGAAGTTGAAATGGCCAAGCCTAAAAGACCTACCCACCTCCCTTCCCATTACAAGAAAATTTGCTAATAGTGACTTAGAGCTACAGCCCAAGGCTGTGTACAAAAGTGAGATGAAGCCTGCCCACAAGCTGCTATTTGGATTTGTCAACAAGGTTGTTCTGCCCAGGCAGGAAAGAAGGCACATTGCAACTTTCATGGAACCTGGTCCTTATGGAGTACCTGGATAGTGGGAGGTAGGTCAAATGATCGGGGTTTATCATCCAGCTCCTTGATAGGGTACTCACTGGCACCAAAACTCATGCCATACCCTATGGGTTCATTCTCACTATTGTGCTTGCTCACTTCAAGGTTCCCCTCAAGAAATGGGATTTTAGCACAAGCAATGATCACTTTGGGGCCAACACCTTGATTGCATGTGACTACGAAGTCCATACTGCTCCCAAAGAACATGGTTCATCCAAGAGGGTGCCTGTAAACAACAAAGTGAGAGCCTTGGTGCAGGAGAGTGGGGCAAAGAATGCTGAGATTGAGAGGTTGAAGAAGAGGCTAGCAGAAGTAGAAACTGAGAGGGATGCTCTCAGGACTAAGCTTACAAAGGAAAAGGAGAAGAACGAAGGCATTCATTGATAATTTGTGACTTTAAAATGGAAATTATTCTAACATTGTGTTGATATTGAGCTGAGTTGAGATAGGTTTCGTGCTTATGAAAAGCATAGAGTTTGTCATCATCAAAAAGGAGGAATTTGTTGGCCTAAGTAAGTTTTGATGATTGACAAAAGAAACACATGCATGAACCAGGTCCATACACAGTATACACAGGGCACATGCAGATTCAAGCACAAGGCATGCACGTGAAGGAGATAAGTATAAGTGGTTAAATCTAATATATCCTGAACGAAGAGGTTGCATAATTGATAAGGAGTAGGACTCTTTACTTGAAGAGAACTCTATCCTAGATAAGGGAGGAGTCATAAGTTGAAGATAACTAGAACTCTTCCACCATGGAAGAGTATAACATTAGAACTCTAGTTAATCCTATTCTACTAACTCTATATATTTCAGGATGTTCTCATTTTATAGGTACGCACAAACGCTGAAGTTAAACGAGAGTTGAGAGCAAAATAGCAAGGCATTTTGCAAGCAATTCATGTGTGATTCAAGTGTGCGAACTTGAAGCTACATGAACCATATAGAAAAACCAGTTTCAAGAGTTTGTCTTTTATTCTAGTTTTATTGTAGTAGGGCTTTTGAGTTGTATCTTTCAACTTTCTCTAGAAGCATTTGTACTAGGTACTCTGAGTGTATTGTTCAAGTTAGAGTTAACTTAAAATTGTCGCAACAGTTTGAGATTGGTTGCCATAAAACCTTGTCTTTGAGACCAGAAGCATATCCAGATTCCAGTGTAGAAGATATGGGTTCAACTGAACACATATCTTTCGCCCAAACTCTGTATTTTTGCCCAAAATTAAATCATAAATATGTACAAATAATAAATTTTGAACCCATTAAATTAGATGATATGTAATAGAATTGTGAATCCGAACCCATAAAGTTCGAATCCTGGATCCGCCTCTATCTGAGACTTTGTATTGCTCCACGTCAATTAAGAAACTAGATTGCTCATATGGTAAAAATGTGCTCGCAACATCAAGTCTTGGTATACTAAGTTGCCCCGTATATAGTGTTACGCGGCACCTTCCTGAGATTCCTTGGAAGGACGACGTAAGGCTAAGCAACTGATGTCAGTGCAGTTGCTGTCCGCCAACTGAGGTCCCCTCCGTACGGTAGACGAGATTGTCAGTGCCGTATGGGAAAACCAATTTCAAGAGCAATTGAGAGAACAAAAATGAGAATTCAGTATGAAAGAAAGCTTGATTGCATTAATGAAAGCTATTACAAAAAAGCAACGCGGTGTCGAGGGGGGAGAGACACCAGTACAGAGAATTGCTTGCTTGCTAGAAAGTTTTAATTGCTTGATCCCCCCTAATAATGCTTAAAAAAAATAATCCAAAGCTACAAGACTAGACTTGACTAAGCTAGAGAAACATAAGGGAAGTGCATGAAATAAAACTACTCTATATTTACAATGAAAATGACTTAGTTTTCTATAAGGCAGCAGCATGTCCGTTGTCAGCAGCAGTGTCTTTGGAATCACGATCTGCGCACGCGGCGCTGTTGGCATCTGCCTGCGGCTTGGCGCTGGCGAGGGATATCGGTGGGGAGACAGAGGCACCTGCGCGCTTGTCACTTGGCGCGGCCAAGACCACGGGGCCGTCCGTGGCGCTAGGCATTGGGAGGCTAGCTAGGACGCCACGGGGCGCGCCCAAGGGGTCATGGGGCATGGCTGTAAAGCCGCCCATGACATTCTCCCCCACCTGAGTTGGCGACGTCCTCGGCGCCTTACTTACAAAATAATCTTCAATGAGGCTCTTGTAGGCTTTGAGGTTTTTTCCCCTCTCCCAAGTATTCTTTTCTGCATCACAGCCCTGCCATTTCACCAAGAACTCTTGGTGATCTTTCCTTGAGGCATGAATCACTCTGTCATCAAGGATAGCTTCAACACGCCTTTTCCCAGTTGAGTTGGGACCTCGAATACTGGGTATTGTAAGCTGGCTCCTTGAAGGATCCTCCGTGTCTTCCCGAAAAGGTTTTAGGAGACTGACATGGAAGACAGGATGAATTTTCCACCAAGGTATGCAACTTTCCCAATGCGCAGTTCAATGGACAAGGGTCCAATGTATTTTTGCAATAGGCGAGGGTCATGGACCCCCGCAAATAAGTACAGCTTTGGGATTTTGACCATCACCTTGTCTCCTACTTGATATTCAACAAAGCGACGATTCTGATCAGCATGCCTCTTCATCCGCTTTTGAGCTTTGACAAG
Source organism: Nicotiana attenuata (assembly GCF_001879085.1). NCBI lineage: Eukaryota > Viridiplantae > Streptophyta > Magnoliopsida > Solanales > Solanaceae > Nicotiana > Nicotiana attenuata. The sequence goes on from NW_017670965.1 coordinate 67,307, forward strand.
ATAGCTCCGCACTATCTCCAAATCCCGCTTCCACTCTTTTGAGAAGCTGGCAGCTCGAGGAGATTTAGCCATGTTTAGTGCATTCACAGTGTGTGAGAGTAGCGGTTGCTGTCCGGTAACAATTTCAAAAGCGCTTTTGTTGGTACTAGAGCTCTTTTGTGAATTGAAACACAGTTGAGCAGCATCCAGAAGCTTCACCCAATTCTTCTGCGATCCGGTTACAAAGTGGCGGAGATATTCCTCCAACATACAATTGAACCGCTTCGTCTGGCCATCAGATTGCGGATGAAAACTTGAGCTGTGACTCAATTTTTACCCAAGGCACTTGAAGAGTTGGGTCCAAAAGTTGCTAGTGAAGCGTGAGTCGCGATCACTAACAATGTCTTTGGGCAGGCCCCAATATTTGACGACATGGGAGAAGAAGAGTCGAGCTGTATCTTCTGCTGATATATATTGTGGGGCTGCAAGAAAGGTGGCATACTTGAAAAACCGGTCCACCACAACCAAGATAATTGTGAGATCTCCGACCTTGGGCTATCCGGTGATGAAATCCAGGGAAACGCTTTCTCAAGGTCTTTTTGGGACAGCTAGTGGTTCCAAGAGTCCCGCTTGTGTCAAGCGGTCCGACTTGTCCTTCTAGCATACTAGGCAAGTCTTCACATACTGAGCGACATCATCGGCCATCTGAGGCCAATAATAGGCACGACGAAGTAATGCCATGGTGCGTTCTTCACCGGGATGGCCGGCCCACAGAGTATCATGACATTCCGCTAGAAGAGTCCTCCGTATATCTCCTACTTTAAGAACATAAAGTCGGTTCCCTTTCACTTTCAGAAAACCATCTTCCATGTAGAACTGGCGAGTCTTGCCATGTCCTACCAAATCAACCAAATACTGAGCAGCATGATCCTTGATGAGTAGATCCTGTATCTGGTCCTTGATGGATGTGGCTACTTCGCTCCCCCTTAAGGTGGCGAGTAGGCACACCGATGCTAGATCAGCTATCCGACTGAGCGCATCAGCAACATGATTGGTCTTTCCACTGCGATACTCCGGGTTGAAGTGGAATTCAGCTAGGAGTTCCTGCCACCTGGCATGTCGACCGTTCAGCTTCGGCTGGGTCATGAAATGGCTGACTGCTGTGTTGTCTGTCTTGACCACGAACAGGGTTCCCAGCAGATAGTGCCTCCAAAGGCACAAGCAGTGGACGACAGCCAATAATTCTTTCTCATGGGCGGCATAGCGTCGCTCTACATCCTTCAGCTTCCGACTCTCGTACGCTACAGGGTGCCCTTCTTGTACCAAGACTCTGCCGAGGGCATAATCAGATGCATCCGTTTGTACCTCGAACGGCTTGGCCAAATCAAGGAGGGCCAAGACGGGGCTACTAGACATAGCCATTTTTAATGCGTTGAAGGCCTCTGCTCTCCTTGGTCCCCAATCCCAAGGTGTGACCTTCCTGAGGAGTTCTGTCAATGGCACTGCGGTAAGGGAGTAGTTCTTCACAAACCGCCGGTAGAAGATGCATAGGCCAAGGAACGCCCTCAAGGCGTGGACGTCCTTAGGCGCCGGCCAATCTGTGATGGCCTGAATTTTCCGTTGGTCCATCTTGATGCGTCCTTCCTCGATGACATGTCCGAGGAAGTCAATTTGCTTCTGAGCAAAGGAGAACTTGGATAACTTTGCATATAGTTCATGCTCCCGCAATCGAGCTAGGACCTTCCGCAAGTGCACTAGGTATTCTTCCAATGTCTGGCTATATACCACAATGTCATCTAAGTAGACCACCACGAATTCATCGATGTACTCTCGTAAGACTTGGTTCATGAGAGTGCAAAATGTAGCTGGGGCGTTGGTCAAGCCGAACGGCATGACCAGGAAGTCGTACGACCCATATCTTGTCACACAGGTCGTCTTGTGTTCATCACCGTCTGCAATCCGAACTTGCCAATAACCTGTCTTCAGATCTATCTTGGTGAACACCGTCGCGCCACCCAGTATATCAACAAGTCTGCCATTAGAGGAATAGGGTACTTGTTCTTCACGGTGATTTTGTTTAGAGCTCGATAATCCACACAGAGTCGCAGGCTGCCATCATGTTTCTTTTGGAATAGAACAGGGGACCCATATGGGGACTTGGAGGGTACAATGATCCCTGTATCTAGCATTTCCGTCAATTGTCTCCAAAGCTCGGTGAGTTCGGGTTGTGACATTCTGTAAGGCGCCCGGGAAAGCGGCTTCGCTCCCGGCACCAACTCAATTTCATGGTCCACACTGCGCCTAGGCGGGAGCCGCTTTGGCATGTCTTGTGGCATGACATCTTCAAACTCCAGTAGTAACTCCTTCACGGGTTTAGGAATGGGAACCGAGGAGCGTTCTATATCTTCAACGCAGAGGGTTGCCAGGAACGTAGGTTCATTCCTTTTGACCCCCTTCTTCAACTACAAGGCCGAGATGTTCTCAATGGCCATCTTCATGGGTAGGCATGGGATAATGCAGGGCTTGGCCCTATTGGTTCCCATCATCAGTAGCATGTCTGCAAATGGTACAGGCATGGTGTTGGTTTGCCTTAGGAGTTCCAGCCCAACAATCAGCTCGAAATCATCTATGATCACCACTCGCAAGTTGAATTTTCCTTCGTAAGGGCCAAGCTTCACCGGTACTTCTTTAGCTATTCCACCCACTAGCTGGGGAGGTGAGTTGATAGCCTTGACACTACCTTTACCTTTCCCTACAGCTAGTCCAAGGCGCTCCACCTGAGTCGAGGCTAAGTAGTTGTGGGTAGCACCCGTGTCTATCATAGCCCGAATGGGCTTGCCATTCACCTTCATCTCAATGAACATTAAGGTCCTCTCTTGCTTAAGAGGAGTCTCTTCATTCGCCTTCTTTTTCCCTTTCTTAGTGACGGGACATGGGTCCTTCTTCTTACGGATACCAGCACTGGTCTCCGCTAATGCCTCAGAAATGGAACCAACAATTGCATTGAAGGCACCTACTGGTTCAGTCTGGTCCGCATCGTCTGAGTTGTCATCAGTCCCATCATCAATAGCCTGATGGGCATTCATCTGTGCATGTGGGCACTCATTGTTCTAATGTGGTCCGCCGCAATGACGGCATCCTGAAGAAGGCTTTCTCCCCCGGTCATTGTTGTTTGACGCAACATTGTTATTGCCGGAGGAAGGAGCTCTAGATTTGTTTGAGTTTCGATCTCCCCCACTTTTGCTAGGGCCACCATTGCTAGGCTGGCCCCCTTTGAATCCCGCTCGGGCAGGCGGCTGGGGCCTGTCTTTCCGAGCTTCCATTTGATCATCCCCAAGGCATTCAGCTGCTTGGATCGCCCTGGGAAGGGTATCTACCTTCTGTCTTTGTAGCTCCACGCGAGCATAAGGTTTTAGCCCTTCCAGGAAAGTGAAGAGCTTGTCTTTGTCCCCCATGTCGCGTATGCTTAGCATGAGCGCGGAGAATTCCCGCACTGATTTTGTCTGGCGGAGCTCCCATAGTTTTCTCCTTGCATTGTATTCAACATTTTCGGGGAAGAACTGTAGGCGTATGGCTGCCTTCAGTTCTGCCCATGTCTCGAGAGTATCTTCACTGGCCTTGATGGCTTCGTACTTCACCCGCCACTAGAGTTTAGCATCGCCCTGAAGATACATGGCATCAGTTGCTACCTTCTTAGCTTCCTCTAGGCCCCCAACAGCATCGAAATACTGTTCGACGTCAAAGACGAAGTTCTCCACTTCCTTGGCATTCCTAGCTCCACTGTATGGCTTTGGCTCAGGAATTTTCAGTTTCTGTGTCGCGGAAGCGGGGTTCACAGCGCCCCCGATTTGGTTTCCACCTCCTCGGAGTAGGCCTATAAAGCAGCGTTGACAACATTGAGCTGGTCTGTCAATTTGTCAATAGTTTGTTGCATGACAGTCACCCTGTCTGCCTCTTATGCCCTGTGGGCTAAATCCTCGGTGCGCTCCTGCTGGAGCCCCTCGAATTTCTCAAAAATTTCGGCTGCCTCTGTGGCTGCCGTCTGTCGGTCTCACTCGGAGTCGCGACTGATGTTTTCAATGTCAACTTCGGCCTAGAGCACCCTGTGGTCCAGGTCGTCCAACCTTTGCACTAGGCTGGTTCTTAGTTCAGGCACCGTATCCACAATAGGCCGCAATACCTCAACCGCCCCTTCGAGAGCCGCAATGCGATCCCCATGATTCACCATGGTCAGAAATGGTGGTAATGTCAATACGTTCCCTCGTCCGATGTCGAGCCTGGGCTCTGATACCAACTGTTACGCGGCGCCTTCCTGAGATTCCTTGGAAGGGCGACGTAAGGCTAAGCAACTGATGTCAGTGCAGTTGCTGTCCGCCAACTGAGGTCCCCTCCGTACGCTAGACGATATTGTCAGTGCCGTACGGGAAAACCAATGTCAAGAGCAATTGAAAGAACATAAATGAGAATTCAGAATGAAAGAAAGCTTGATTGCATTAATGAAAGCTATTACAGCAAAGCAACGCGGTGTCGAGGGGGAGAGACGCCAGTACAGAGAATTGCTTGCTTGCTAGAAAGTTTTGATTGCTTGATCCCCCCTAATAATGCTTAAAAAAATAATCCAAAGCTACAAGACTACACTTGACTAAGCTAGAGAAACATAAGGGAAGTGCATGAAATAAAACTACTCTATATTTATAATGAAAATGACTTAGTTTTCTATAAGGCAGCAGCAGGTCCATTGTCAGCAGCAGTGTCTTGGCATCACGGTCTGTGCGCGCAGGGTTGTCTGCGCTCGCGGTGCTGTTGGCATCTGCCTGCGGCTTGGCACTGGCGAGGGATATCGGTGGGGCGACAGAGGCACCTGCGCGCTTGGCACTTGGCGCGGCCAAGACCACGGGGCCGTCCGTGGCGCTAGGCATTGGGAGACTTGCTAGGATGCCACGGGGCGCGCCCAAGCGGTCATGGGGCATGGCTGGAAAGCCGCCCATGACAATAGTTTAGTAGAAGGTAATTAATAATTAAGTAGCGGAGGTGCACAAAAGCTAACAACTCTGTTATATAAAAAATTGCGACATTAAATCCGATGTTTATTTTGTAAAATTGAATGAGCCTATCAACTTACTCGTGTCCTTTGCCAAAGTCGTCCAAACATATTACACTTCATGCTAGGGGTGTACAAAGAAAACCGACAAATCGCACCAACCCGATAATTCGAATCAAACCGAGGAAAAAACCCGACTATGGTTTGGTGTTGGAAAAACTCGACCACAATTGGTTTGATTTGGTTTTAACTAAAGAAAGTCAAACCGAAACCAAACCAACCCGACATTACATATATAGAAAGTTTAGATATATTTAATAAATAAATATACTTATTGTGATATAATTTATAAATATTTCTTAAACTTTTTCATAATTTTATCTTTTAAGGTATTATTTCAAGGTTGGACTTAGAAATTTAGAATGTTCCAATAAGTTTTATAGCCATTAATATTACTAACTTAAATAATGCTTAGAAAAGCCCAAATTAAAATCAAATCAATACTAATGCTAACAAAAGACATTCAATTCAATACAACGAACGACAATCTATTGAATATCTATTTTTTGTTTTGCAATAATTTAGATAAAAATGCATAACCTATTTTTATTTTTTTCTTTAGCGTTTAGTCATGTAATTAATACTCCCTTATTAATCTATACTTAGTTGCATGGTTTAGTACTTTTAGATTTTGTTTATTTTTATTATGGCTTTTTAACTAGCAATATTTATATTACATAATTTTATTGTCATCTCATATTTGTATTATTTTTTTGGAAAATACCTTATATAGTTGTATCTTACTAGGATTAAAGAAATATTTTGAGCACAAGTTATATGTTTTTTGCTATGAAGATTTACCGGGGGAAAACCCCGAATAACTCGAAAACCCGAGATTGAAAAACCCGAGTTTAATTGGTTTGGTTTGGTCTTTAGATTTAATAACCCGACACAATTGGTTTGGTTTGATAATTCCAAAATCCGAACCAATCCGACCTATATACACTCCTGCTTCACGGTGCTGATATGGCTAGTATAAGATTCTGATCCTGTTTCTTGAGCTGTGAAAGTTGTCATGTTTTCGCCTTTAATTTGTACGTTTCGAACTTACTAGTTTAATTAGCTATATTAACTTTTGCCATATGATTCTTCCTGTAGTTGCAAATTTCATTGACTGCCAAAACTCTGATCAGTGAACTTAATGAACTCTTCTTTATAATGTTTTACCAAAAAGAGAAAGGAAAAAAACATACACTGATACATGAGAGTAGAGACCTAGTAAAGGAAATGCCAGTAGACTGGTTAACAAAAGTCTCTCTGTTGCTGTGCAATATTGTCCAGTAGACTTTTCGGCTGTACTAACAACAAACAAACAACAATTACACCCCAATCGAAATTTAATTGGAGTCGGACTATTTATGTCATTAATTACATTTTTAATTGTACTCTTGACAATACAAAAAGGTCCTCCGTAGACCCTATATCATTGACAGAGAGAAGAGAAATGCTATGTTAAAGCAAAAAACAAGAGATGTATGTTATGTACTGCGTAGGACTGCTTATCGGGCGGATTGGGCAGTTGTTTACTCTTAACGGTTTGGCTTAGCAGTTATCGGCTTTTAAATGTATTAATCCGCTAGCCACCCGATAAGATATCGGGCGGATTGATATCGGTTTAGCTCTTATCAGGCGGTTTATCGGTCTAATTCAATCAAAATAAAATAAAATTTAGTCTTTGTATGTTTAAATAGGTGGTCGACGTACTAAGAGGGGCGAAGTAGAAGAGACACCGTGATGGGTAAATCTTCTGTGTAGTATCTTATTTATGTTTATGTACATCGGCCTTAGTCCATGTGAAAGATTTCCAATTGGCCGTTGTTAAAACAAATGTTCGTCATGCTTAGAATTGTAGGATGCCTTAAAACTCAGGCAAAGTTGATGTAGCAGTGGTGTAACTGGTGTTGTTATCTTGTTTCAGACAGCAAATTCTATCTTTTGTCACAGTTAGATGACTCCTTTTATTTGGCTTTCTTTTATTCTAATTCACTTTGATAGAGTACCGGAGGAAGAAGGGTTTTTGATTATTTAATATATATATATATATATATATATATATATATATATGGATAAAAATAAATTTTATATGTATATATATATTCTTAACGGGTTAACGGATGATCCGTTAAGAAAATTGAATAACCCGCCCCCAAATCGATAAGCCGTTAATAAAAAATTTCAATTTGTTCCCCGTCCGTTAAACGTTAACCCGATACCAATAAGCCATTAAACTTCGGTTCGATTTTCGGTTCGATTCGGTTTTGAACACCCCTACTGCGTGCCTCCTGGCAATCCGAATCATAAAAGGAGAAGTTACCAACTACTGCGCTTGCTTTTGATACAGATTCACTTTTTCAGAAAGCAACCAACAGCTTCAGATGATAATACCTTTAAAGCAATGTCAAATTTTGGAGAAAATGGAAAAAAAATTCAGCATTGCAAATCAGCTAGCTGCATCAAGCCATGTTCTTGAGAAAGTTTTCCAGCTTGCTAACCATATCCCGAGAAAAGGACATGTAAGAGATACCCTTAAGGCTCGTTTGGTACGAGGGATAATGGATAATTACTTTTGGGATTAAATTTGAGATGAGTTTATCCCATATATGATTGGGATAAAATCGTGATATAATTAATCCCGGAATTGTATTTTTTTATCTCTATTGAAGGATGAAATAATTAATTCCGAAATAATTAGTCATATAATAACTTGTTTCCCAACCAAACGATACTTTTTACTACGAATCTCAAAAGCTTCCACTCCACTGGGCCTTGGCGCTTAGTAGTCTAGTACTCCCACTTCACTTTACTACTTCACTTTACTAAATGTATATTTATAAATCAATTTCAATCTCAAACAAATTATAGTTAATTGTATAAAGATAATTTCATCCATACCACTCTATATTACTCCCTCTGCTTCAATTTATATTTAACTGATTTTACTTTTAAAAAAATGATATCCTTCAAGATTTAAAAATAATTTAATTTAAACCTCCTATTTTACCATCAATAAAAAACCTTTATAATCGTACAAATATTAAGATATATTTAAAAGTTTCAAATAATTTAAATCTACACGAATATTTTTAATGTCGTGTTCAGTCTAATATGTACATATAAATTGATAGAGTAACATATGGAGTATTTAAGTTAGCACTTTGTAACAAGTTCAATATTTTTAAATTTTTAGTCCTCCCACCCGGTGTTAGATATTTACATTGGAGCCTGATTAAATTCGGATTCGCAATTGTAAGTTCCAAATTGGGGTAAAGCGCTCCCTAACAACTCCATATCCGGGGCTCGAACATGAAACATTTGATTACTTACCACTCCACCATAACCGTTATGGTTATTTTCAATGTTTTATATGAGTATACATGCACATGTATGCGTAAAAATTTTAAAAATAGCCAGATTTACAACTGGTCGTTCAAAAATAGTCCAATTTCAAAAGTATTCGAAATTTAGCCACTTTTTATATGGAAGATAAATTTGAGCGAAAACACTGTTCAAAATCCGGAAAATACTCTAGTATATTATGCTGGAGTTCCAGCATAAGTATACTTGAACTCCAACATATTATACTGGAGTTCCAGAATAAGTATGCTGGAACTCCAGCATAATATGATGGAGTTCCAGCATAAGTACACTAGAACTCCAGCATAATATACTGGAGTTCCAGCAAGTATATTGGTTCAGTATAATATACTGGAGTTTGGAGCACCGGTGCTCCAGTCTCCAGTATATTATACTGGAGCCAGCAAAGTATACCGTATTATTACACTGTATTTGTAAAATAAATTCTGGAAATATAAATGAATATAAACAGTAATGAATATAAACAGAAATGACATAAACCAATTCGAGCCCACTGAATTCACAGTGTTTCCTTAAGGAATTTAATCCCCTCCTAGTACCCAAGGTTATGGATTATTTCCTCCCAGGATAGAACGAATTACACACTGGTGTAGTGGTACTTCAAACCCCAGTGTTTCAGCGAACACAAAGTTCGGTAGCAAATCACACTTACTTTTTGCTTTGTTTTGATGCTAAAGTATTCAGAAGAAGGAGAGGAAACTCAGAAAATTGTAGTTAAAATTCTGAGCAGAATAGTGTTGTAATTATAGCCAAAGTTGGGTCTCTTCAGAATGGCTGTTTATGCAAAACGCCCACAACATAAATGCCATTACATAAATGGCCATTTACTCAATAATAAAGAGGAAAAATAAAGAGGGAAAATTGAAGAGGGTAGTTATTTTTCTGTTACCAAAACAGAAAAACGGATTGGATTTAATATTAATATTTTGTTATTAAAACAAATATTTAATAACATTTCTGTTAATATTTTACTATTAACAAATAAATTTGGTCCAAAAAGTTAATCAATCAATCATTTGACCAAATCCGAATCCGAATCCGAATCCGAATCCGAAGCCGTAGCCGTAGCCGAAGCCGAAGCCGAGCGAGCGACGACGACGACAGCGCGAGGCTTGCCTTCTTCTCAACTCTTTAAGAGCTAGAAGAAGAGCAATTGCTTATATACCCATAAAAAACCTCTTCCTCTTCCAATATGGGACAATGCCCATTTGCCAAGGGAGGGGGAACTTAAAATTTCACTCAAAAATTTCATTTCCCTCCATTTCCCATTCACCCTCTTTTAAGTATTTAATATATTAATTAAATACCTTAAAAACCCAACAATAACTGGCAAACTTCAGCTCTAGAGCTGAAGTTTCCCGGTTACTAAACAAAAACTTATAAAATAAATTCAGCTCTAGAGCTGAAGTTTTTATTTTTTAACTGGAAAGCTTCAGCTCTAGAGCTGAAGTTTTTATTTTATAACTTGAAAACTTCAGCTCTAGAGCTGAAGTTTCCGGGTTACTAAACAAAAACTTCAGCTCTAAAGCTGAAGTTTTTATTTTATAACTGGCAAACTTCAGCTCTAGAGCTGAAGTTCGCGAGTTAAAAAAAAAAACTTCAGCTCTAGAGCTGAACTTCAGGCCCGGCTACTAAAATGCTGAAGTTTTGTGTAATTGCCTTTGCTACTTCAGCCCCGTGTGCTGAAGTTATGTGAAAAAGCGGGTACACTTGCAATTTTTTTTGCAAGCGGGCACAGGTTAAAATGTGGCACAAAAAGCGAGTATAGATGCAAATGCCCCCTTAATTTTAACCTTGATTAGGTCCATTTACCCAAACCCCATCTGGTTAAAACTTACCCAAATCATTAACCCAAACCCCAATCGGATTCGCTGTGTTCATGGTCCACCTTGCCACCATTCCGATCACCGGAACCGGAATCAACCCGGCAAGAAGTTTTGAAGCAGCCGTGATTTACAACCAAGACAAGGCTTGGGATGAGCACTGGATCTTCTGGGTCGAACCATTCGTTGGAGCTTTCGCCGCCGCCGTCTACCACCGGTACATCCTCCAAGCTGGCGCCCTTAAAGCTCTTGGTTCCTTCAGAGCAATGCTTAGAGATTTCATGCATGAGAAAATTTGTAAATAAAATGTTTGGATGGGAAAAGGGTGTACTTCTGTTCTTTTGAAATTTTTCTTTCTATCTTTTTTTTTTTTTTGGATATTGTACTTAAATTAAATCTGTTTGTATGTTTGCTTCCTTCTATTGTAATTTCCTTATCCTTTGTGTTTTTTTTTTCTTTTTCTTCCTTCTACTTAAAGTAATGGCTGGTTTTTCATAGTCATTTTTGATGAAAGAGACGACCGGAATCCGACTGGGGTTCCCATTGGGGTTTGGTTTGGTTTGGGTTTATGATTCCGGGTGGGGTTTGGGTAGATGGACCTAACCAAGGTTAAAATTCAGTGAGCATGGGTTAATTCGGACCAATAATGACTGGACACGTGGAAATGTGGGTGTTATAAATATTTAAAAAAAATTGAGCCGTTAGTCAAACAATGGCATAGATGGTCAAATGTGTAACGACAGTGGCATGGAAATAGCAATTTTTTAACGGATGGCATGGATAAACCATTTCTTAAAGTTGAGTGGCATTTTTAGGCCTTTTCCCGAACTCATATTTAAAAGTCATAATTTTCTGTTATTTTAATAAATGTATATGATGAGTATGATTTTGAATTTATACGGAGTTTGTAAATTTGAATAAACTCACATCGGAACGAGTATGTTAGCTGAAAAATTGAGTGTAAAGTTTCTAGGTCTCTATATATATACTGTTTTCAGAGCTTTTGTTTCTTTAAATTTTTTATTTTATTGCTCAATCACATAGTGTTTACCTTGAAAATGGTATTTATAATTATACTTGATTTTGTGGTTCTAAAAATATGTGATTTATTTCAATACTAGTTGTTAGGCAATAGATGCTAAGTATAAATAAAGAGAACAAGATATGCAAACCAAAACTATCGCAAGACTGAGCCTCGAGTCGGCTGGAACAGGGGCTTCGAGGTAGTTAGAGCGGTTAGCGATGAACAATTTTATGAAGAAACAATGATAATGAAGGCCTCAAAGGTAGCCTTTTTCGGTTAATAATGAGCAATAAATGGTGAACAATAAATAAACAAAAGATGAACAATAAATGATAGAGCAGTTGTGGAGCACGTTTAAGCAAGAAAAGCAGAGAATGTAGTATTGTATTCAATAATGTGTCGTTACAAAATAACAAGGGTCCCCTTTATACAGAAAGAGGGCATCCCAACACAGTACATGTCTAATCATGACGAATAAATGCTATTGGTACAACTGTATAACGGCTCAGTACGGATTTGCACTATTTCTCGCAGACTATGTCGGTTCTGATCACGTGCCCTTGGGAACTTCCCGCCTTTTCATGACGGTCGCCGATTTGTACTGCTCCGAGATTGACCCTCGATATGCTTCCTCGAGGGACGCACCTCGAGGTCACACTTCGAATTCTGCTTCGGGCTTCTGGAGGTCGAGCGTGGACTGCCCTGGTAGCTCCGGAGTTGAACTCCCCGATTTTGGCCGTATACAGATAGTCCCCGCGTTCCTTGGAATGAAATAACAAGGAACAATTTGAATTCTTCAACTCTTCAATGCCCCCATCATTGCGTCAGTTATGTTATGTGAGCGACCGATGTAACAAAAAGGGATGTTCAAAAGTCACGTTCGCACGGCTCTTGAAAAGCCTCGAATTGATTACGACGGTTGGCCGTCCTTCGGCTTTTTCCAACGCGCACTACTGGCCCCTATAAATACTCCAATCCTTCACTCCTTACTCTTCATCAAACTTTCAACAGCTTTTCTTACTTCCTTCTTGTGTTCGTCTCTCATCTAGTTTCNTCTTTCAGTAAAAATGGCGAAGACCTCTAGAACCATTCCCCAAGATGATAAAGCTTCTTCATCTTCACGCTCGTCTAAGGGCAAGGCCATAGTACCCCCTCGTCTTGAGGAGTGCATCCCCGGACCCTGTGAAACATCCTCCGATTTCACGGTTGACAAGCTGATAACTAGGGAATATGACGCATTTTACACTCCTTCATGCTCAAGTTTTGATTAGAAATGTGTATAATATAGTCCCAAAGGCTCACAAGTTGTGCTTGATTGCAGGTTTGATCAACAAGGTGACAAGCTATCAAAGATCAGCTCAAAAAGGAGTGAAACTTGCACAAGTACCAAGACAAGACAAAGCTCAAGCTAAACAGGGCCAGTGCGGCCGCACACCATTCTGTGCGGTCCGCACAAGTGAGGTTCAGAGAGGCTGCTATTCAGGCACAAAGGCAATGCAGTCGCACGAGGTTTTGTGCGGTCCGCACTGGGATCAATGCGGCCGCACTCGATTTAGTGCGGTCCGCAGAGAGAAGGTTCAGAGAGTTGCCAGTTTCAAGTTTGAAGCCCAATACGGTCCGCGCTCCATTTCATGCGGACCGCACTAGAAGCCACCGCGGCCGCACTAGACTTTGTGCGGTCCGCATTGCCCAAGTTCAGAGAGCTGGAAATTCAAGTCAAGAACCTTAGTGCGGCCGCACGTGATTTTGTGCGGTCCACACTAGCCCCGCAGGGGTATTTTTGTTCGAGATTTTTAGCCTAGTATAAATAGATTCTTTTTCCATTTTTAGGTAATCAGATAGTTTTGTACGTAGAGCTGCGCTCGTGACTTGGGTTATTTTGCTTTTTTGAGTAATTTTAGCTTAATTTTACCATTGAATCTTCAAGTTCTTCTTAGTAATTAATTATTATGAGTTTATCTTCATCTATTTCTTTATTTTTCTCTTTAATTATGAGTAGCTAGACCCATCAGCTAGGGTTGTGGCTCAACCCTAGTGTGGGTAATTGATGGGTCTTGTATTTTAGGGCTTGATTGACTATGGGTGTTTGATATTTGGGCTAATTTCATGTTTTATTGCTAAATTAGTGGTTGCAAACACTAGTTTGTGTTTAGTTGACTTTTGCTCTTCTTGAGAAAGAGAGCCTAAGTCTCTAAAATTAGTCCAACAAGGAATTGGGGCGTACTCAAGAGAATTGATAGCCCCAATTAAAGGGTTAAACCGAGAGATCGTAATACCCGACTTGAACCTTAATTGCTTGTGCAAATTTGCATACCCAATTGGTCTTGAGAAAGTCAACTCGGGCAAAATCACTCGAACTAGCGAGAGGTATAGAGTGAGTAGAATCGAGCAATGGTTATATCATACTCCCCAAATGTGTCAATCTAGCTTTAGACTCAAGAATCCGTCAATTGACCACCTAGGCGAAAGTCACTACCCTAGTGCCTTTTAATCATTTGAACAACTCGCAATAGTTTAATCCTAGCTTATTTTAGTTTAATTGAGCATTGTAGTTTTATAAAATTAGAATCATAATTAAAATCAAAAATGTGTAGAAGTGCAATTTGGAGCAAATACATAACTCCACTTTAGATAGACACCCAACTCCAATATCTAGCTCCCTGCGGAAATCGATCCCGACCCTAAATCGGGTAAAAGCTGCTTCGACCTCTCTCGCTACTCAATAGTAGTGCAGGGTTGGCTCCGATCACAAGCCTTCTTCGAAACCGGGGTGGTGCGAACCCATGTCCCGATACATTAGCCTGATAACCGACATTGGGAAGGTGAAAGCTGATTGCCGCTGGGGAGAGGCGGTGCAAGTGGAGATCCCTTCTCGGAAGGAAGATGTAATAACGCACGAACCCGATTTCCTTAGCGTATACACATATCCTTTACCCTAAGTCCGGTAGAACCATCCTCGCCATCGATAGACCCCGTAATCCTCGATTTCTGCAGGCAATATCGGGTGACGCTCGGCCAAATCCATCTATCATTCTAGCGCATTGTTTACATGATTAGGCACTTTGTAAACATGGCCGAGGGGGTGTCTTTTACCCTTGACCATCTGATTAGGATGTACAGTCCCCGACTTTATCGAGGCGGTCTGATTAAGCTTCAACGCTGGGCCCCGAAGGTTCTCTTCGCTTGTACCGATGAAGGCAAGGACAGAGGGTGGATGAGCTGCTTTGTTCGAGTTAGGACCTCGGATTTAATTCATGTTGAAAGGATGCCATTCCCCAAGGAATGGATCGTAAGCGAATATGTTAATTAAATATTATCTCTTTCCTTTGGACCATCTTCCCCCTTGAACTAATCCCCTTCAATGATGTAGTTGTTGTGTGGTACCCTAGCGCGGTTAAGGAGCTCTCGGGCTGGGTTAGCTCGATTCGACTTGCCCGTATGCTAAGCGCGTGTGGCGTGAACTGGCCAAGGCCCGATGGGAAGCTAAAAAACATGGTGAGGTTTTTCTTCTGCCGTATTTGAGTTCGTTACAGGAGATACCCCTTGACTGTATTCTCATTTTTGTACCTGCCTTTTGTGTTTGTGCAGGCCTGGGAGATGCCTCTTTGATGAGGGAAGCCCCCTCCGAGGAGGCAGATACCCCAAAACTTACCAAGGAGAAGAAGAGAAAGAAAAAATCATCAGCTAAGTCCCCGAAACCGAAGAAGGCTAAAGCTCAAAAGTCTAAGGTCGATTCAGCGGCCTTAACTTCAGGAGCAGCGGAGAGCCCCCGAGTTGGGGGCGAAGAAAAGGATGACTCCTTGCTAGCACCCAGGGGAAGAGGAAGCGTGTCTACTTCGGGTCTTGCTGAGCCGATGGCTGTTGAGCTGAAGGCTAACAAACCAGAAGTTGCTGATGTTGCCCACCTCGGGCCGAAGAAGTTCTCGAGGATGGGTCAGATGATGCCCCTGAGCCGGTCGATGGCCAAAACATTTCCCGAGTCGAGGGGTGTTCGGTAAATGAGTTAGGAGCCCCAGCTCTGAGGCTCCCCGGAGGCAAGAGAAGGCCTGGATCGATCTAGCCGGAGTTATTGATGTGGGTGATTCTCCGTTGGGTCCGGCATTCTCTCCGAGGGAGATACAGGATGCCCATAATAGAGAGACTTCCGATGCGGGGTCGTCCCTCGGGGAGAATGACGTGTTTGAAGGATTCTTCACTAGGTTGAAGAAAACCCCGAACTTAACGCCTCGCTCATTCTCGAGGAAGCCGAGAGGCTATGCAAAGAGGTAATCTTTCGACGAATACGCTCTTAGCTTCGATCCTCATCTTTCCTGATTTTGTTCTTTCATGCTTTCAGGCTATAGTGCTTTACAATCGGGCCGTTGCTAAGTCCCAAGCTGAGTTGACCTGCTATGAAGAAGAGTGTAGGAGGCTCATGTCAGAAGCTGACGAGCTCAAAGCTCTTTTTACCAAAAGGGAGGAAGAACTTCATGACCTTCAGGCTCGTTTGGAGACGGTATCTCGAGAGCAGACCGATCTTGCCGAGCAGGTAATACAATTTTTGTATGTTTTTATTTTCGTGCCTGTCCGACTTCAGCACTTAACACCTTTGGGTTGATTTTTGCAGCTTGAGAAGAAAGATGTCCTGATGAGGGAGGGGCTCAGAGCCAGGGATATTGAGATTCTCGGACTCAAGCAGCTAGGGGTGTGCATTCGAATCGGTTTATCGATAAATCGAATCGATTATTTGTTATCGAAATCGAAATCGAAAAAATCGAAACCTTATTGAAACGATAACGATAAGCATATGTACAAATCGATATTTGATAAGTAATTATCGATAAGGGTCAAAATCGAATGCACACCCCTAGACAGTAGACACTTGTTAAATGAGTAATTACCTATTTGTGTAGATTAATATAACATACAGAATGTATATATATTCCGCTACTATTTTGAAAGCGGCTATACAATATTATTTTCCCTCATCTATACCCTTTCCTTTACCCAAAGTCCCTTACCCTATTATTTCCTCTACCACATTTAAGGAATGATCATATTTAAAGATCAAGGGAATGAAGTTCAAATTAATGGAAAACAGAATTAGCCGTGATGATGTGTTCTTTTTTTTTTATATGTTGGTGGCATACATTTGATCCCTTACTTTAGTTTTGTTGCATGTGCTTGTTGACACAATTTTTATATTATAAATGGTGTTCGTCTTATTTTAGCTTCTTTTTGTCCATATTAGTTAGGCGCGTTTATAGCGATATACTTTCCGAATCCCGCAAATTTTCTTATTGGTGTAATCGATAACCGAATCGATAAGCCCCCAAAATCGATAAATCGAAATCGAAAAAATCGAAACCTTATTGAAACGATAACGATAAGCATATGTACAAATCGATAATCGATAAGTAATTATCGATAAGGGTCAAAATCGAATCGATAAATCGAATGCACACCCCTACAAGTAGCGTATGGACGAGATAGCCTCCGAGAGAGATGCCCTTCAGGAAAAGTTGACCTTGGTTGAGCATCATCTTCAGGATGCGAGGGCAGATAGTAGTAAGTATAAGGATCTCCATGCTGAATCGGTCGCCGCGCTATCTGCAGCCATGTCCGAAGCCGATGCGCTCATATCCTCGTACCGAGAAGATGCTGCTGGAGCACATGCTCGAGCTAGGAAGGTATCTGAAGATGCCGAGCTTGAACTGACCCGGGACCTGGAGCATGCCCGATTAAGATCTCGGAGACAGGCTCTCGAGGATGTACATACAGGGGGCATCGATTTGTCTGCTGAGATCGAGAGGGTAAAGGCCCTAGAGGAAGAATCGGCAGCTCTGCTTTCTTCCGATGATGATTCAGTTAGTGGTTCAGCCAGCGGCTAGGAGGATGATGAAGGTGAAGGTTAAGTCTCCGAGGGGGAGGAGGCCGTTGATGTTTCGGGGGTCGAGGGCCAAGCCGTTGAAGGCACAACTTCTGAGGGAGCTCCGTCTGGTCAAGTGACCCCAGCGGTAGATTAGGCTTTTATTTGTTCCTTTTTTGTGTAAGGGCTCCAGGCATGAGCCTTGCAAATATGTCTTTGTGAAACTTTGATATATATATATATATATATATATATATATATATATATATATATATATAATGATCTTTGTTTCTCGTCATTTCTTGTCTTCCCTTTGCCTTTTTGGAATAAATTTTGATGTTTATCGATAACCAGTCCGCTGTGTCGAACTTACAATATAAACCCTTCAGGTTTTCATGCTCAATGAATGATTGGTAACAATTGACTGTTCGGGGTTCGATCCTCGAGTCAAATTTCGACCCGGGGCTATCGACCTTCAAGTTTTTAACACATTGGCCCTTAGGCTCTTTAGATCGGCCCTTAGGCTCTTTAGGCTGGCCCTTAAGCTCTTACGCATTAGCCCTTAGGCTCTTTAGGCTGGCCCTTAGGCTCTTACGCATTGGCCCTTAGGCTCTTTAGGCTGGCCCTTAGGCTCTTACGCATTGGCCCTTAGGCTCTTTTTAGATTGGGTCAATGCGACCTCTAATATGGCTATAGTTTTCCCTCATTTTGGCAAAAGACTTTTGAAGTTTTAATTATGCATTGGCATGTTTTATGTTCGTCCGACTCTTCGACGGCTCAAATGAGAGCCTCGATTATGAGTCGATATGTGACGATAGCTGAGTACCTTGGGAGGTTCGCTCGAAGGCTGAGTTTTCGAAGCCTTTTCATTGAAGGCTGATTATTTTCGAATCCTTTTTATTGTTCGGAGCTGATATTATCGAAACTCCTTTGCTTATGCTGAGGGTAGCCTGATTAACCGATTCTTTTCGAAGTATTTTCGAAGTATTTGGATTTATGGCAGCAGTCAGACGTCTCTGAGCCACGTTTATTCGGGCGTAGCCTTTAGTTCGACCGTAGTCTTTATGTTTGGCCGTAGCCTTTAGTCCCCGTGTGCGGTGACCTTGGCGTCTATATCGAGGGTATGCCTTTTTAGAGGTCTTACAAGTTCGGATATATAGCCTTGGCCTTAATATCGGGGTTATGCCTTTTTAAGGTCTTATCAATTTGAGTATGCCTCGTTGAGGTCTTATAAGCTCGGTATTGCCTCATTGAGGTCTTATAAGTTAGGGCATGCCTGAGGTCTTACAGATTCAATAATGCCTCACTAAGGTCTTATGAGCTCGAGTTTTTGATGGCTTCAATGAGCTGACTGTTGATGACAGTCCCCGAGTGTTCGAGGATTTTTGGCCCTTGAGCCGTTTTGCGTGACAGTAGTAAACTTCTTTGAGGCGCACAACATTTTGACAAGCAGAGAGGCTTCTTTGATTACTTGATATATGTGTACATGTTCTTGCCTTCGGAGGCTCGATTGTTCTACATGGACACGGTTCATTCGACCGTTTGGCCCAATACAATACTTTCCTATCGAGGTCCCCTTAGGTGTAATTCGATTTTTCGAAAAGATAACCTCCAAGGGGGATGCCCTCCAGTATTCGAGGTTGATTAAGAAGAAGCCTTGAATACTTGCTGAGTTTTCCTTGGCTAGCGTATAGATGTCGCCTCGTTAAAAACCTCACCGGTAAAACCCATTTGGGATAAAACCCGATCGAAGGGAAAAAGAATGCAACGCATGCTTTAAAACCTAAGGTCTTCGAGTCGAAAGGTGTTTCGGCGTCTCCAGTCGAACACCTGTAAGAAATTAGTGTGAGACATAAAGCGAAAAGGGAGAAGGTTATACCTTAGCAATAATAGCGTTTGAGCATTAATATGTTCCAGTTGCTCGGAAGTTGCTCGCCTTCCATGGTGCCAAGTTTGTAGGACCATTTGCCTACTGCTCCGAGGATGCAGTACGGTCCTTCCCAGCTCGGGCCTAGCTTCCCTTTGTTTGGGTTTCGAGTGTTGAGGGTGACTTTCCTTAGGAGTAAGTCCCCGACTCCGAAGTATCGGAGGTTTGTTCTCCTATTATAATATCTCTCGATCCTCTATTTTTGGGCGGCCATTCGGACTAGCGCAGCCTCTCGCTTTTCATCTAGTAGCTCGAGGGCTGTAGTCATGGCTTCGCTATTCGAGTCCTCGGTGGCATGTTGAAATCTGGCGCTTGGCTCTCCAACCTCGACCGGTATCAAAGCCTCGGACCCGTATACCAAAGAGAACAGTGTCTCTCCTGTGCTCGACTTCGAAGTTGTTCGGTATGCCCATAGTACTTCGGGGAATACCTCCCTCCATTTTCCCTTCGCATTTTCTAACCTCTTTTTCAAGTTTTGGATGATGGTCTTGTTCGTGGACTCAGCCTGTCCATTTGTGCATGGGTAATAGGGCGTTGATAGGATCCTCTTGATTTTATGATCTTCGAGGAATTTTGTCACCTTCCTGCCTATGAACTGCTTCCCATTATCACATGTAATCTTGGAGGGGATCCCGAATCGGCATCTGATGTGGTCCCATATGAATTCAATGACTTCTTTTTGTCTTATCTTCTCGAATGCCTGTGCTTCCACCCATTTCGAGAAATAGACGGTCATAAACAGAATAAATCTAGCTTTACTTGGTGCCATTGGTTGGGGGCGACGATGTCCATCCCCCACTTTATGAACGGCCATGGCGATAAGACTGAATGTAGCTGTTCACCGGGTTGGTGAATCATCGGCGCAGACCTTTGGCATTTGTCACACCTTCAGACGAATTCCTTGGTGTCCTTCTCCATCCTGTCCCAATAGTAGCCTGCTCTGATCACCTTCCGAACCAAAGACTCGGCGCCAGAATGATTTCCACAAGTGCCCTCGTGGATTTCTCGAAGTACATAATCGGTGTCCCCCGGTCCCAAGCATACTGCTAGAGGTCCGTCGAAGGTCCTTCTATATAGTGTTCCATTTTCGTCGAGTGAAAATCGAGCTGCTTTGGCTCGAAGGGCCCTTGATTCTTTTGGGTCTGTGGGCAGCTTCCCGTTTCTCAAATAGTCGATGTATTTATTCCTCCAATCCCATATTAGACTTGTTGAGTTGATCTCGGCGTGGCCATCTTCAATCACTGACTTGGATAGATGCACAACGGACGACCCCGGGAGTATGTCATCTTCTTCGACGGACGACCCCAGGTTCGCGAGTGCATCGACCTCATTGTTCTGATCTCGAGGAATATGGACTAGAGTCCATTCTTTGAAGCGATGCAATGTGACCTGAAGTTTGTCTAAGTATCTTTGCATCCTGTCTTCTCGAACATCGGAGCTCCCATTTACTTGGTTGACTACCAGAAGGGAGTCGCATATTGCTTCGACGACTTCTGCTCCTAGGCTCTTAGCCAGCTCAAGACCTGCAATCATAGCCTCATACTCGGCTCGTTGTTAGTTATATTCAAAGTTTTTATAGATTTCCTAATCATGCCGCCCGTAGGCGGTTTCAGAACGATAACGAGCCCGAACCCTTTCACGTTCGAGGCACCGTCGGTGAATAGGGTCCATACCCTCGATGATGTCCCGTTTTTAGCAAGAGTTCTTTCTCTACCTCGGGCACGAGGGCAGGCGTAAAGTCGGCCACGAAGTCCGCCAAAATTTGGGACTTGATAGCCGTAAGGGGTTGGTACTTGATATCGTACCCTCCGAGCTCGATGGCCTATTGGGCCAATCTGCCCGATAATTCAGGTTTGTGCAAGATGTTTCGAAGAGGGTATGTTGTTAAAACACATATACGATGGCATTGAAAATAAGGTTTTAATTTTCGAGATGCATTTATTAATGCAAGAGCTAATTTTTCTAAGTGTGGATACCTGGTTTCAGTATCTCCTAGAGTCCGACTTACGTAATAAATAGGGAATTGTGTACCTTGTTCTTCCCGAACCAACACACCACTTATCGCTACTTCGGATACTGCCAGATATAAGTACAACGTTTCATCTTCCTTCGGGGTGTGGATCAAAGGCGGGCTCGAGAGATACCGCTTTAATTCCTCCAAAGCATGTTGGCATTCCGGAGTCCACTCAAAGCTGTTTTTCTTCTTGAGCAAGGAGAAGAAATGATGACTCCGATATGATAATCTTGAGATGAATCGGCCTAAGGTCGCTATCCGCCCGGTCAGCCGTTGTATGGCCTTCACATTGTTTACCACTGTGATTTCTTCAATGGCCTTGATTTTGTCGGGGTTGATCTCGATCCCCCTATTCGACACCATGAAGCCTAAAAATTTGCCCGATCCTACTCCGAAGGCACATTTCTCGGGGTTTAGCTTCATGTTGTAACTTCTAAGGATATCGAATGTTTCTTTGAAATGAGTCAGATGGTCCTCTGTGCGCAGGGACTTAACTAGCATGTCATCAATGTAAACTTCCATAGATTGACCTATTTGATGTTCGAACATCTTATTAACTAGGCTTTGGTACGTAGAACCTGTGTTTTTTAGCCCGACGGGCATTATATTATAACAGTATGTGCCATACTTTGTGATGAACGAAGTCTTTTCCCTGTCCTCCGGGTTCATTTAAATTTTATTATACCCAGAATAGGCATCGAGAAAAGTGAGAATCTCGTGGCCGGTCGTGGCATCGATCAAGCGATCGATGTTAGGCAATGTGAATGAGTCTTTGGGGCATGCTTTATTCAAGTCTTTATAATCTACGCACATTCTTAATTTACTACATTAGCCAACCATTCGGGGTATTTTACCTCCCTTATTGATCCTATTTTGAGGAGTTTTGTTACCTCGTCTTTGATGAACGCATGTTTCACCTCGGATTGAGGCCTCCTTTTTTGCTTCACTGGTTTGAACCTGGGATCGACACTTAGTCGATGGGTTGTTATTTCAGGCAGAATCCCTGTCATGTCTAAATGGGACCAAGCAAAGCAATCAATGTTGTTAATAAGAAATTGGATGAGTTTTTTCCTGAGTTCGGGGGTTAATCCTGTCCCCAGGTATACCTTTCGATCTGGAAGATGCTCGATCAAGACGGCTTGTTCGAGTTTTCGACCGTTGATTTTGTTGCATCCGAGTCCTCGGGGGAAACGAAGGTCCAAGGAGTAAGGAAGTCTTCTTCCTCGTCTTCGTTCGAATGCTCACAGACCACCTGGTCCTTGGGGGTCAGTCTGTTTCCTGTCTCATCCTGGACGGGGAGAGTCGATGTCGGTGCCATGTCGCTTACCGCGAACATCTCCTTTGTTGCACGTTGTTCTCCGTACACCGTTTTTATACCATCTTTTGTTGGGAATTTCATCATCTGATGAAGAGTTGATGGTACCGCCCCCATGTTGTGTATCTACGGTTTTTCAAGCAAGGCATTGTACCTTATGTCACCTTCGATGACATCAAACTTGGTGTCTTGAACTATACCGGACACGTTGACTGGGAGGATGATTTCTCCCTTTGTTGTCTCGCTTTCCATGTTGAATCCATTGAGGATTCGAGAGGTGGGTATGATTTGATCGAGCAGTCCGAGTTGCTCCGCCACCTTCGACCTGATTACATTGGCCGAGCTACCTGGATCCACGAGCACACGTTTAATTTGAACGTTATTTAAAAGAAAAGAAATTACCAGTGCATCATTATGTGGTTGGGACAAGGCCTCTATGTCTTCTTCTCTAAATATCATGGCATCCTTGGGTATATAGCTCCAAGTTTGCCTTCCCGTTGTGATGGACACTTTGGCCCATTTCAACATGGGTCCTTGTGGGACGTCGGTTCCTCCAACGATCATATGAATGATGTGCTGAGGTTCTTCTGGGTCCATTCTTTCCATTCGCCTCTCTTTCTCGAAAGTGGTTTTTGGCTCGATTGCTGAGGAATTCTCGAAGGTGCCCTTCATTGATCAGCCGGGCCACCTCCTCTCGAAGTTGCCTACAATCCTCGGTCCTATAACCGTAGATGCCATGGTATTCGCACATGAGGTTGGGGTTCCTTCGGGAAGGATCAGACTGTGCGGGCTTTGGCCATCTGGTATCCCTGATTCTACCCATGGCTGATACGATGTCCGAGACATTGATGTTGAAGTTGTATTCTGACAATCGGGGTGCCTCCATTGGCTTCAAATGTCTGTCAAACCCGGTCTTGCTCATAAGTCCCCGGGAGTTTTGGCCTCGATCTACTCTTCGGTCATTTCGAGGTATATTCCGCCCCGAAGTGTCTCGTAGATCTTTAAAGTATGGCTGATACATTTTTTTGCCTGACCTTGTCTCCCTTTCTATAGACTTTGATTCCTTTGCTAGGAGCCTGTTTGGATATACTGAGCCAGAGGGGGCTCCCAATTGGTCGTCCTCGACCCTAATCTTCGATTGACATCTGTTGTGTACATCTGCCCAGGTCACAGCGGGATACTCAACCAAGTTCTGTTTTAGCTACTTCGAAGCTATCGAGCTTTGACCGTTCAAGCCCTGAGTGAAGGCCTGCACTGCTCAGTCATCGGAGACCGGTGGTAATTCCATTCGCTCCATCTGGAAGCGAGATACAAATTCCCTCAGCATCTCGTTCTCCCTTTGTTTGATCTTGAAGACGTCGGACTTCCTTGTAGCAACCTTGATGGCACCGGCATGTGCCTTCACAAAGAATCCGCCAAAATGGCAAACGAATCTATCGAGTTCGGGGGTAGGTTGTGATACCACATCATAGCCCCCTTTGACAGTGTTTCTCCAAATTTCTTTAGCAAGATGGACTCAATTTCGTCATCCTTTAAGTCATTCCCTTTTACAGTACAAGTATAAGCGGTAATGTGCTCATTGGGGTCCATGGTCCCGTTATACTTCGAGACATCGGGCATTCTGAATTTCTTTGGGATAGGCGTCGGAGTCGCACTTGGTGGGAATAGTTTCTGTATGAATTTCTTTAAATCTACGCCCTTCAGAATCGGGGGTGCGCCCGGGATCTGATCGACCCTCGAGTTATAAGTCTCTACTTTTTTATCGTTAGCCTCTTTCTTCTTTTCTCCTGATTCATTCCTTTTGGTGAGGTCCTCGAGCATCTTCATAATAGCGGGGTCTGATGTTGACCCGTTGTTACTCGATCTCTCTGGTGCCTGCTCGACTCGAGGAGCCGTTTCCAGTGCTGCTGCGCTTGGAGTTTTTTGTTGACTTTGTAGCTGAGCAATAGCCACTTGTTGTGCTTGCAACATCTCAAAAATGACTTGAAGGCTAACTTCTCTTTCCTCCTGAGCTGGAGTCCCCTGTGCTTCACGCCGATTTTCCCCGCGCACACTTCCGTCGGTATGAGAGTTTACGTCGACATGCACAGCGTTGCGTGAGCTCACGTCGACGGGGATTTGTGCTGGTGCCACCCCTGGGTTTTACGGTGGTACACCAGTATCTGCACCGTTCTCTCCATGAAGCCCAATACCGTTGTTTTCATGTGCGTTTGCTGAGTTAGACATTTTTTGACCTGAAATCAGAGATTCTTGGACAAGAAAAAGTGTGAAAGATAATTTGTGTTTTCAGAAAACTAGCACCAAAATAGTCACTATTATTTTTAGCCCCATAGTGGGCGCCAAACTGTTTACCTTGAAAATGGTATTTACAATTATATTTAATTTTGTGGTTCTAAAAATATGCGATTTATTTCAATACTAGGTTTTAGGCAATAGATGCTAAGTATAAATAAAGAGAATAAGATATGCAAACCAAAACTATCGCAAGACTGAGTCTCGAGCTGGCTGGAACAAGGGCTTCGAGGTAGTTAGAGCGGTTAGCAATGAACAATTTGATGAAGAAACAATGATAATGAAGGCCTCAAAGGTAGCCTTTTTCGGTTAATAATGGGCAATAAATGGTGAACAATAAATGAACAAAAGATGAACAATAAATGAACAAGCAATAAATGAATAGAGCAGTTGTGGAGCACGTTTAAGCAAGAAAAGCAGAGAATGTTGTATTGTATTCAATAACGTGTCGTTACAAAATGACAAGGGTTCCCTTTATATAGAAAGGGGAAATCCCAACACAGTACATGTCTAATCATGACGAAGAAATGCTATTGGTACAGCTGTATAACGGCTCAATACGGATTTGCACTATTTCTCACAGACTCTGTTAGTTCTGATCACGTGCCCTTGGGAACTTTCCACCTTTTCATGACGGTCATCGATTTGTACTACTCCGAGATTGACCCTCGATATGCTTCCTCGAGGGATGCACCTCGAGGTCACATTTCGAATTTTGCTTCGGGCTTCTCGAGGTCGGGCGTGGAGTGCCCCGGTAGCCCCAAAGTCGAACTCCCCGATTTTGGCCGTATACACATAGCTTATTAATATATGTATGATTTTTAAAAAAATTTTATACTCATCGATATAGAGTTCACGCGCAACGTGCGTACCCTAAAGCTAGTTATATAAAATGGGCAGAGAGGTATTATATAACTCGATCCATCATATCATAAAACGATAATTTATTATTTACTGCTACTATTTATTATTGTAATTATTATTTGTTGTCAATATTACTTATCTATATATTGTTGCTTTTTTATTATTTTATTTTTAATTTTGGGTTCGGTTTTTAAATTTTATTTTACGTATTTCTTGAACTCCCCTGTCTATATCTATATTATTATAAAAGCATGAATACAATGTTGGTTTACAAATATAACCTTATAATATTAAGCATAATAACTCATAATAAAAGGACATAACCGGAATTCTAGATATTAGCCTTATAATCCTATTAGTTTTACGTTACTACTCACGCTAGCTTCAAATTAAGTGCAAAAGGACTTATCGTTATTTCAGTGAGTGAAGTCTAACAATGAATTTGACCCATTTACTTATCCATGTGATAATTTTTACAATTTGGTTCCAACAATGTAGAGGAACAAATTTTGTGTCCAAAATTATTTATAACTCTATATTTATTAACCGGAAGAACTCATAGGGAAAGGACATAACTGCAATAACCTATTTTTTGAACTACAATATCTTCTATGTTAATTTTTAATATATAAAATTAATAAAATCTTGTCTATTGAATTCTTATTAAAAATATGTAGGAAGGTTTAATAAAATCAATTTCATAAGAATCCTCCGAATTGGCAATACATTACCACTACATAATATCCCATACGAAGAAAAAATAAAAGTAATATTAANTCTTTGAAAATAAAATTATAGTGGATAAAATTATAATTAAGATTAAATATTACAAAACAAGAGTAGAACTAATATTAAGATCTGAATCAACATAGAATAAATTATTTTTATGTTAAAATCAAACAATTAAATTTTTTAATTAATTATTTAGCAAGAGAATCCAATTCAATTATTTTTTAAATTCATCATATGAGTAAAATTCTTATTCAAGTTAAAAAAAATCTTAGGGTACATAACTTTATTTCATAAAAAACAGCGTTAAACACAAAGTAAAAAGGTTAGTATATTATTAAGAATCAAAATACTATATACAAGTGTCTGAGGAAGCATAATCAAAGCTAAATCCTAAATAAGAATACGTTTTCAAGACTATATTATAAAGAGTCGACTCTGGTATAACGCGATTATTCTTTGTAGATGCCTCTGGCGTAATTGAAATAATATTTGTATGTCATGCATTACTTTCAAATATCATATCAAGAGGCATGACACTATTAGCAATAATAGCAAGTGGTATACCCACAACGATTTTATTGTGAGATCAATTACTGTAGATTTGATATACCTCTTCAAACAACTTATATAACCATCACAAATAGACCAAAACAGAGCAATGTTGATAAATTTATAAGGAAAGCAAAATTGATAATGTGGGATGAAACACTTATGGCTAAGTGTCAAACGACCAGAATAATTGACCGGAGTTCTAGAGATATGTTGGATATTAATGAATCGTTTGGTGAAAAATTAATGGTTTGGGAGGCGATTTCTGTCAAGTACTACCAGTAGTTCCAAAATCGACAAAAGCAGAGACTGTAAAAGCTAGCTTGCCAAAGTTATACTTTTAGCCTCAAACGAAAAAGATTTAACTTACAAGAAATATAAAGTAAGAATAGATCCAATATTCAGTGTCTTCTTGCCGTGTCGGAAACGAAGAAGAGCATCCAATAAAAGATGATTTGGTTCTTCTTAAACACTTGGTTGTCAATCCCAATGGTAATAATAGTGCATTTAATATGAGAAATATTTTTTTATCATTAGATTAAAATATAATTTGTGCAAAATGCATAATTGAATTAAAAAGATATCTTAGCTAGAAATGAATATGTTGATCAACTAAATAAAATGTCGATTGTAAAATTTTATAGTAAAAACAAAATGTTTTTCAGTTTTTGATTTAGTAGAAAATGATACCAATAATTTCTACCAAGAATAATACTTAAATACTTTAAAACCAAATGACCTTCAACCATACACGTTTGTTGTCAAGTTTCTTATTTCTTACGTATATTACTGTCACCGTATATATAATAGACTAAGTTAAAATTGATCTGCATTGTATATAAGTAAATTTTGAAGAAAAATATGCCTGTCATGCTACTGAAAAACTTAGATACGCCGAGTAGCTTATGTAATAGCACACAGATGGTATATAGAAGTTTTGACAATAATGTCACACATGCAAAAAATTTGATATTGGTTAATGTGTTTCTAAGTATATTCTTACCCCTGAATTCAACTTTCGTCTTCCGAAACTAAGGAATATCCTTTTAAATGTGTGTGAAAATAATTTTTAGTCTATTTATGTTTTGTAAATATAATAAATAAAGTGCAAGGACAAACATCCTAAATATTGGACTATATTTACCACAATATATTTTCTTGCACGAACAACTGTATGTTGCACTTTCAAGGGGGATATCCAGATCGACAACAAGAGTTCTGGTTAAGGCAGAGCAACCAGCGCATTAGGAGAAAACATACACAAAAAAATATTGTCCACAAAGAAGTGTTCGTTAAGATACCATCACATTAATAACTTTTAAACTATAATATATAATTTTTCTAACTAACATGATAAAATTGATCATTTGTGTAAGATTTGATAATGTCCTTTTATTTTAAATTCATGTATTATGCTAATTATGTAATAATATTTTCGGCATTTAGATGATTGTTATATTGTTATACATAAAATTTCTTTCAATAATTAAATTTTATTGTTCCTTCATATAAATAAATATTTAAATCATCACGCGCCATTATTAACGTGTATCCCGTAAGTTTTTAAACAATCAGAGGCAAGACACGTCGTCCCTAGAAACTCCCGACCCGAAGGGTTTTTCTTTTAGCTCTTTTGAGTCTCGACACAGCATGAGAAAAGAGGGGTTTTAGGCTCAACCCCAAAATCCACCTTTGCTTCTGCACAGGCATCGAATCTACAATTACTCAACCCAATGCTTATAAACCTAGTTCGGGTTACATAAACCCCTGAAATCTCTGCAGAAAAAAGATGGTAGCAGCTGCTTTGAGTGGCAGAGCAAGGCTGAACACTTTAACTTTCTTATGCCATTCTTGTTTCAATCGATTGAACTACAGTATCTCTGTTGGATTACACTCTGCGAAAGCAATTCGGCCATTCAATACACTGCATCGGTGTAGAAATTTCTTTCTTAACGTGAGTATTATTCTTTTGGATTTTTAGCTTCTCTATCTCTAAATGCTAGTAAATGCTTTTTCTAGGCTTTTACCCTTTGGAAATTCTTCAGTTCGTTGCTTCTTGCATTTTCTCTATTAGCTGTTTTTTATATATATACTTTTTGGAGTGGTTAAGTAGGCTATTCTTTATTTCCTTGAAATTTAGTGATTTTTTCCTAATCCATTTATAAAAGAGCTTTTAGATAGGGATTTTTCTATTTGTGCAAGTGCGCCAAGAGTGTAATATCATTTTAGTAACCAGTTAAAAGAAGTGAACTTTGAGACAAGCTGGCCCAACCATGCCGGTTTTTGACCTTTCATAAGAGATATGATTAGTGAAAATCTCATTTTATAAAGGTTGCAGTACATGATGTTTCTTCTTTTCCTTGATTTTTCCTTTTTTGTTTTTTTGGTGGTTGAGCGGTAATGGGAGTGAGTTAAAATGATATTAGCAGGAAATTTGATGTTGAGGCTGCGAAACTTCTTATGCAACAATAAATTGTGAGATTGTAATTTCTAACAACAGTCCTTGTTAAGGAACAGCTTTGTCATGTATTGAATGGATAAGATATTCTGAACCAGGCTTCACTTCCCTCTTGCATTCCTGTATCTTGAGGCACTTGCTTTATCTGTTTCTAATGGTAAATTACATGGTTTTTGTCTTTTAATCTTGTGATTTACTGCTAATTTCTAATACAGAATTGTATTAAATCCATCCCAGTTGGAGCCCTCTTCGATTGGCCAACTTTTTCTCCTAGTATTTTGTTCATTAGCCGCCAATCAATCTCAACCCAAGCATTCCCTGCTGAATTTGTCGATGAAGCGTTGATGGAAGTCCTTTCGGTTATGGCTAATTCACAAAGTTCAGGAGAGGAACTGTGTGCTGCTTATGTTGATAAGTTTTGCAATGACAGAAATCTATCAGCAGCCGCTAAGCTTTTGCAGATTTTGCAGGATAAAAATATCCTCCTTCCCCCCAGTGCATACAATCGCCTTCTGAAAGCTGCAGGCGAGGAAAACGATATTGGCCTTCTATGTCAAAGTTTCAAGGATCTATTAGTATCTTGCAAATCTCTGAATTCATCTACATATCTTATCTTTGCTCAGGCTTTTATCAAGGAAAATGATGTTGCCTGCTTACTAAGATTTGTCCGGGAGATCTCCGAGTCGATTTTTCCAAGTACTGCTACAGTTATGAATAGGATCATCTTTGCCTTTGCCGACTGTGGACAGGTTGATAAGGCCTTGATGATTTTTGATCAAATGAAGAGTTTGAAATCTAAACCTGATGTGGTTACATATAACACCATTTTGGGAATACTAGGCCGGTGTGGTAGAACAGATGAAATGCTTAAAGAGTTTGTGGCCATGAAAGAGGATAGTCTAATTCCTGATATTGTTTCTTATAATACCGTAATTACTGGACTGCGGAGGGTAGGCAGGCTTGAATCATGCTTAGTATTTTTCAAGGAGATGTGTGAGAGAGGAATTAAACCAGATTTGCGGACTTATAATGCTTTGATTGACAGCTTTGGAAAATGTGGTAATATTGAGGAATCACTGAGATTTTTTAATGAGTTGAAGCTCAGGGGATTCCGCCCATCAATTCATGTTTACAGATCACTGATCAGTAATTTAAAGAAGATGGGGAAGTTGGAGTTGGCTGTTGCTTTTTCAAATGAGATGAAAGAATCAATCTCAAACCATCGTGGACCAAACAATATTCAACAGAAAAACAGATAGTTTTGCAGTTCAAAAGTAATAGTGGATACCGGTTGAGTAATGTTTATAAAGAGCATCAGTTTGCTCCATGCTGTTGCTGCTGCTATGTTCAACAAGAATGGATCTGTTGTGGTATGTATTTCATAGAATAGAATATAATGTTCATAGTATATGAGTACTGTTATTATAGGCGCAAGCTCTCGTTTAAGTGCGTATTTAAGTTAAAGGATATTTTCTTTTGGTTACAGGCCAGTAAAATTTTGAAGACCAGCCATCTGGTCCATCATAGGCTGGGTTGCCCACGTGATGGATCTCTGATTCGAATCTCTAGGGAGATGGATATTCACGAATTTTTCGAGGTGCTTTCTCTCTTCCGTTGGTTCTTACTATGCCCCTATCCCATCGGAGAGAGAGAGAAAAATACTTCTAGTTGAAGATTGGTGGTGTAAATATCAAATTACATCTTTTTGGATGTTGTAACCTCATTCATTGGTAGTTCAGTGCAAATTGTAAATGGTGAAAAAGGGATTCTATGCTGCATGAAGCATGAAACGTTTTGGAGAAGAAACAGAGATTTAAAAAATAGTTTAATGTGTCTCATGCTGACCCTTGTATGAAATAATCTCACCTTCTTTGTTCTGTATCTCATTGGTGAACTATATATTCTCATGATTCATTGAAGGCTTAAGGTTTTAGCAGTTACATGATGCAATTTATTTTAGAGGGAAGTCTCTCAAATGCTTAATGAGTAAAGTGCAAAAATACTTGCAGACGTGTGAAATTCCATTTCTATAATAAACAAGTATATGTGTTTAATAATACGCCCTTGATAAGTGCCAAAGAGACGGAATAAATAGCTAAAGGAAATCGGTTCAGGAAATATAATACTAACAAAATTTCTCAATTACAGTAAGTAAAGAAGAACAAATCAAAGTTGGGTTTGGTGGAAAAGTCAGATGCTGCTTCAGATTCTGCTAGAGTCCCTCCCAAATGTGAAACGCCTTATCCAATCAGATACCACCAACACCCTTGTACGCCAGCTGACTAGCTTGCTGAAATATGAAACCAAGCACATATTAATTTGGAACTCTAAAAACATATATTGTTTAGTTTGCTACAGACACTGGGTGCTGAGTTAAAGTTTTTTTTTTTGTAATGTGACAGACTTGTTACCTTGCATATACTGAATACCAGAGCCACTGGGTACTGTGACCTATTGAAACCCAGTCTCCAGGGAGTTGAGCTGCAGTCTGTTCCCCACCCAATGGTGCAAATTGCCCCAAATGCCTATACCTGTAAGAGAGGGAAAAAGAAGGGGTAAAAACATTGAAGCATAAGATCAGAAAAAAGGTAAAGAGTGAACATTAGTGTCAACTCTAACCAAGAGGAGTCATATGATTTCCTAAAATATGTTTCTGTAATCCCTAAGCATTCTTGCTAGAGTTGATGGTGTTTCATGCCCTACCTAAAAGGATGAAAGCGATGGCGGCCCGTTCCTCGGAATCTTAGTGGACCTTCAGGATTAGCTTCACATATTTCCATGCGATTGAAACAGTCAGCAAGGTAACTACCTTGTTGAGCAGCAACCTAGGTGTAGAAAATAATAACAGAAGCATAAGATGAGGAATTATAGAAGCATATAACAAGAGAAAATAATCTATAAATTTACCTGTGCTGTAGCAGGAAGATTTTTCATCTGGGAGTCTACTTCAGCAAGTAGTGACTTGAACTTTTCAATGTTAATTTCAGCATCTTCTTCTGAACTCTTTAGTAAAGCATTAAAGTTGTTCAGCTGCCTTTTCTTCAGATAAAGATCCACTTGAGGGTACCTCTCACATATGTCATGGATCACTTCTTTAAAATCTTCTGCCCTCAGGGTACCAGAATTATCCTTGTCTGCCTTGCTAAATATGATTCCAATATCTTCCTGTAATGTAAATATAAATTCTAAATATTTTAAAAAAAACTTGGTAGTTCCTTAACTTGTATAAAGATGAATGAAATTTCATCCACTTTGCTGAGGGTCTATCGGAAATAACTTCTCTGCCTATGTACATCCTACCCTCTTCAAACCTCACTTATGGGAATACACTGGGTTGTTGTTGTTGTTGTTTCATCTACAACAACAAATACGCCTCGGTCCCAGATGTGAAAGCATGATATTGTTCAATTCCTGATCATGAATTTCAAAGTTGTACCAATTTATGAGGGAGAGTGAGGGTGGAACTGAGAAGTATAGTTAAGTCCGCACAGTATATTCAGGATTACTAGTTGCAATACTTCATTTAATCAGGGATTTGAAGTAGAAAAGACCATTATACAAGTTGAAACTTAATGTTCCAAGAAATAATACTAGATTGTTCAAATTCAGTACATATAAGAAATCAATCTAAAGATTGGTCAACTGTACCATGACTTTGCGTTGGTTTATTGTGGCACAATCACCTAACGCATAAATATCGCTGCACCCTTCAACTCGGAGCCATTCATCTGTTGCTAAGACTCGCCTGTTTATCTGCAAACCATCAAGAAACAGAGGTTCATCTTTGAACCGATGAAAAAAGATTGGCGCAAGGTGATGAAACACAAGGAATTCAGTAATAGTAAATGAACATACCTGACCAATTTGCTTCATGAAATCCATAATGACAGGGCGAGTTCCAATACCAGTGGACCAGACACACATTCCAAATGGTATTGTAACAGTTTGTCCGGTGCTTCTCTCTTTTGTTGATATTTCACGATCACTTACTTTCACCACCATTGATCCAGTTTTCAGCTGAATACCATCTCTCGCAAATTTTTCCTCAGCAAAAGCTGTAATTCTTTTGTCAAACCTGAAAGCCAACAATAATCTCTGAGCCAGCAAACAAGTTACAAGCTATAATGTACTACTGCAGAGAATGTTGTTTTACATGTTCAGTATATGATCACCAGCCTCAAGGAGTGTTATCCTCGCATACTGTTTAAGGGCAGGATACAACTTGGCGAGATCCTCTTTGACAAAATCATGAAGCTCAGCAGCAAACTCCACGCCGGCTGGACCACCTCCAACTACCACAAAGTGAAGAATTCTCCTTCTCTCCTCTTCACTTATGCTGGGAATGCTTGCCCTCTCAAAACAATCTATCACATTCCTACGAATTCTTTGAGCATCTTCAACTTCCTGCAAACAAATATCATTTCCTCCTTCTTCAAATAAGGTAGTATCAGAAGGCTCAAATGCGACTATACTTCAATTCATTGACTCATTGATTCAGTTAAGACAGTTGCTCAGTAAGTAAAGCTACCTTCAGAAAGTGTGCATTCTCCACAACACCAGGGGTGTTGAAAGTATTTGCTCGAGCTCCCATAGCTATCACCAGATAGTCATAATCTACGGTAAACTCTTCTGTGCCACCACCCAAATGACTTTGTTGGGTTGTTTTACAGTGAACTTTCTTGTTTACTGTGTCAATCTTGTAACACTCAGCTTCCTTGAAATCAGCATCAAACTTTTTCTGTACAGAGAAAGATACAAGCTTATTATTAGAAATTATTGGTCGGAAAATGGTTAAAGAAAACAACTAACCACCCATATTATCTACTAAAAAAGGGGTTTGATAATGAACTTTTTAAAAACGGGTCAAATATGGATAAAAACCATATTATCCATTTAAAAAATGGATTACCGATGGATTACTAATGGTTTAACTTTTACATTTGTAAAAGTTCAAATCGGGGGTTCCTCAAGTTTGGGAGACTAAGAATTATGCTAAAAGTGATCATATTCATGAAGTCATGGATAATATGGTCCGTCAGCTAACCCGTTTTTTATTCGTATTAAATATGGGTCAGGTCGGATAATTTATCCGTTTTTTCATTACATGTTTTCGACCCGTCCCATATCCGACCCGACTCACCCATTTGCCACCCCTAGTACAAATACTTAAAACTCCAAAATTTTAAGGGCCCGTTTGGTCATATAATAAAATTACTTTTTTCCAGAAAATTTTCACGTTTTTTCCGAAATCAATGTTTGGCCATGAAAATTTCAATTTTCACTTGAAGTTAAATTTTGAAATTTTTCAGAAAATTGAAAAACTCCAAAAAATTTATTTTCACTTGAAACCACTCACAAAAATTCAAAAACAGCTCCAAATTGTATTCATGTCCAAACACAACTCTAATTTTCATTTGAATTTCTGAAAAATTATGTCCAAACGGCAGTAAATATGCAACAAAGACATCACTTTGGAGACTTTGAAAAGACGAAGGATATGTTATACTACCTTTTTGACAATATTGCGAATTGGTTCTACGATGCTTCTTGCTTCAACTGTGCCACAGGTAACACTAGGTAACAGAGGAGTGAAGGCAAAATAGTTGCGAGGAGACACGACCTGAACAGAATATGAGGGGTCTTTCAAATTCTTAAGGAAACTAGTTCCGGCCCAGCCTGTTCCAAGCACTACCACTTTCTTCTTCTTAACATCATTTTGACCTGCATCAGCATATACTGCAGCTAGCCCTCCACCACTACAAGTCCAAAGCAAAACAATTAATCAATTGTCCCCAATAGCTACATGATTCCACTCTACACGCTCTTCATTCCCATATGAAAATATTGCAGGCAAATTTATACAAGTACTATCTTATATGTAGCCGGCAGAAATATTAAACAGAAACGAAGTCTCTGTTACACCTTCAAATAAAAAGTTGCAACGTATGACTGATAATGAAAGCAAATAACTGTGAATTGTGTTAGCAATTGCGTGAAGGAAATTCAAATTCCTCAACTTATCTGTCCAGTATGAACGTAAGTTTATCTTTGGAAAACAGAAATAGAATTTAGAATTTTGTTTCACGTCCCGAGATGCAGAGTCTTACTGACCGGCAGGGGCGGACCTAGCCTATTACGGGTTTAATTGAATCCATAACTTTTGACGCGGAGTAAAAATTTTACATGTAAAAATTTATTAAAATTACAAAAATAATAGATATGAACCCATAACTTTAAAATTGTAACGGGTTCATACTAAAAACTTTAAAAGGTGAACCCATAGGGATTAAATCCTGGATCCGCCTCTACTAATCGACCCAAAATATTACTCCCTGAGTTACTATAAATAGTTGTTTCAAATTATTTGTCATTTAGAAGTTCAAGACAAAATCGATTGTTTTTTTCTTTTTTACCCTTAGTAATAATTGTTCTTGAAGATAGATATAACACATAAATAGAATAAATATTCAATAAAGAAAGATTATATTTTAAGACATAAATAAGGGAAGAATAGTCTAATTCCTTTCCTAATTAATATTTCTTAAGGGCATAAAAGAGAAACACGACACATAATATTAGACAGAGGTAGTAATTTAAGTGGCACGTCAGCACATTGATGACCAATATAAAAGTGCACATTCAATTTGAAGCTATCTTAATACACCCACTAGTTTTCTCTAGTTATAGTTTTGAAATAATGAACTATCGGGCTAAAAATAAACCATACACACTGCAGAGTCAGATCAAATTCCTCTATAAGGAACGAGCATGGAAAATGGTTGCAAGAAAATCAAATGTATATAAATAACAACATTGATGACAACCAGACATAGCAAATGCAGATTAGATATATATGCTCTCTGACAAGCAAAAACTTTAACAGAGACCATAACAAATCTGGAAATACTATATCCATTGGAATTGGTCTCGAACAATCCTGACTTCTAGTATGTGTAAGTTATGGATTCG
This sequence comes from Nicotiana attenuata, assembly GCF_001879085.1. NCBI lineage: Eukaryota > Viridiplantae > Streptophyta > Magnoliopsida > Solanales > Solanaceae > Nicotiana > Nicotiana attenuata. Next base: position 103,577 of record NW_017670965.1, read on the forward strand.
GGTAGTTTTGGCTCAGACCTGTATGTTTGTCAAAAACTAAATATGTTCAATAGTAGATTTCAAACCCATACGAGCTGTGGTACAATCTCAAACTCACACTCATAAAGTTCATATCTAAATCCGCCTATAAGTATAAACAAGAAACATACTGAACAGCAAAACAATAGTGTAATAAAGAAAAATGGTGAAAGCAAAAGTTGACAGACCTAACAGTGAAAAGAACAAGAACTTTAGGGAGATGAGGGTAGTCATTGAAAGCTCTGGAGGCTCTCTGAAAGAAACTGTACCCACTCATTGTGTTACAATACAAACCCTAACGAATGAACTCTGTCTTTATAACTTTTCTTCAGTTTATATAAAGATGGAAACTAGGGATGAATTTGCAAACTTTCCATATATGAACGTAGTTGCAGCGCAGCCACTTTTTATTGCTTGTTTTGTTATTTCATGGGCCTTGTGGCACACACAAACAAGTGCGAAAGCAGTGGAGTAACTGTCACGTAATAGGCAATTTTTGCATATATTGACTTGTCAAACTGAAAAGGTAGGGAACGTGTCATTATGGGGCAGAGGGATCTGCATCTCCTTGTTATTAGGAGGACTTTTAGACCAAACTTTTGGTTTTTGGCCCGTACACCCTTCGATTCGGACAGCTGACTGGCCAAGCAGAATCATACCTGGCGATACACTTTTCCTTTTCTGACGCTATTAGAGAAAACATTCACAAAAACCCCCCAAAATCAACTAAATCGACCAAAATTATTTTTACATTTTTTGTTTAATTTGGTTTTGGTTTGAATTTTAAAAACCGATTAAATTTGATTTGGTTTTAGTTTTAATAAAAAAAATTAACCGGAAAAAAGTCGAACTAAACCGACTATAGAAGAGTCATTTAAATTTTTTATAACATCTATATATGTATATTCTTATACAAAGATTATGGTCCATGTTAATTATTTGAACTTTTAGTTGAGTTCTTTGCTATTAAATTATTTGCCTTTACATTCTAGTTTGAATAGTAGTTTTGCTAAGTACAAGAATCTATTTTAATTGACTCCTTAAATTATTTAGTACTATTTGATCCAGTTATCATCAATATATCTTGATAAATGATAGATTTCTCAAAGGCAATTGATTTGGTTTTACGTTGAAAATGTAGTCGCCGGAATATGTGTTTGGTAGTGTATGTCTCATATTTAAGAAAAAGTCGATGAATAACCAAAAAACCGAAAAAACGACATAATCGGAATCGATAAAAAAATGACTTAATTGGTTTGGTTTGGTTCCAATATTTGAAAAACTGACTTACTTGGTTTGGTTTCTTTTTAGGAAAAAACTAATCCCAACCTAAACATGAACACCCCTAACTACAGGAAGAATTTAATACAAATACTCCTATACGACGTAATTCGAATTTCAAGAGTTAAACGATTTTCTTTTGCCATGATTTTTTATATCCTTTTAAATATTTGAATTGTTAACTATTGTAACTTATAGTACTTTTATGTAGTTTCCAAATTTGTAAATTTTATTTTAAATTTTTTTAAAGATTAAGTGTCCCAATCAAAAGCATAGCCAGAAATCTCATCAAAGGGTGTTCAAACTTTAAGGAAGTCAATATTTTTCAATGAATGGGTCCACTGATTTTTTTCTAAAATCAAACTATGCAACATTTAACTAAATAATTACCACGCTTGTATAGAACTATAATTTTATAAATTAAAACTAATATAAAACAAGGTAACAAAAGAATTTTACCAATAAAAGTAAGCATAAATTCAAAGAAACGAGAGAGTCGAGAGCGTCTATAGTAAGTAGAGGATTATTGTTGAAGAAATTTTTGTAGAGCTTGACTTTAAAATTATTTATTTTGCTTAAGAAACAACTTTTAAGATTAATAGTTTGTTTTTACCCAAATTTTATGTTTTAAGAGTTATTTATTAGGATTTTTTTGATTCAAAAGAATCAAACAGACCACACAAGGTGGTCCGTTTTGTTTTGGCAAACAAAATGAGCAGATAAAAATGTTTAGATGAGGATTCAAACCTGTGAACAACACCTCACTTTGAACATTCTAAATAATTGAATTACTTCACTGAGCTATGTTAAGGGTGTAGAAAATATAATATATAGCCATATAAAAAAATATTTGACCTATATATGTAGTGCAATTATCCGACGAAGGGTGTGCTAGAACACTCTTGATATAATGTGGCTACGCCATTGGTCCCAATTAACAATCAAAATTAAGGTGTTTTAGATCTCGACTGCATCACATAAATTGGGTCATAGGAAGTATTTAAATGTTTAAGTATAATGTACTTAATATTTTGAAAATAAAATCATTGTCTAAAGAATTGAAAGATGATCATGTCCACATTTGGTATTACAACGAACTGGGGATGGAGTAGTTTTGAAAGCTGTACTGATACGGCTACTTAAGCTAAAGTCAGTACAGCGATTTATGTAAGCACCAAGACGGTGTGACCAATCAATAGTGAATTTATAGTTTGATGCTATGATTATGGTGAATTCATAATTTTGTTGAAGTCGGTTGAGCAATGAGACTAAAACAAGATTTTAATACTATGAAAATGAAAGCTAAAAGTAGACGTGACAAGTCGTATTATCTTACGATGTTTGTGCATACGGTCAAAATCGATGAGCAGGATTTTAGAATCTTAAATCGAGTTACAGGTCCGAGTCCGGGAGACCCGAGGTGGAGGCCAGATCCTGCTAAGGGACACTCATCTCGAGGAAGCTGATCGAAGACCTAGCACGACCTGCATCGAAGGCAGCACAATCTCGAAGTCAATCAAGAAAGAGTAAGAATTTCTCAAGGACACGTGGACCAAGGCATTAATTAAAGGAAAGGGTTTGTACGAAATGGTACAGGTCCGTACTAGGCCGTTATACACCTGTACCAATAGAATTCTTTACCTTTATGAGGAATGTACTATATTGGGGTTTTCTCCTCCTATATAAAGGGGACCCCAATCATTTTGTAAGGCATCTGACATTATTCTCTGCAATAGAACATTCTATTCTTCTCTTGTTTAACGTGCTCAGCAATTGTTTTTCAGCTTTACTGCCTTTACCTTATTTTCATACTTTATTGGTCTTAGCTGACCTCGAGGTCCCTGAATAGCTGAGCTCAAGGCCCCTACTATTTCAACAACATTGATTTGGTTCATATTTCTTCTTACTTAAGCTCAATAACTTGTATAATCACTAGTATTAGAATATATCACATATCTTTAAAACCACAAATCATCTCTAATTGTTACTTACATTTTTTGAGGTAAACAGTTTGGCGCTCTGATGATAGACTATAATTACGTATTTTAGTCGATTATTACACTCTAATTTACTGCACTTTAGTTGAGTTTGCGCTTTAATCACTAGTGTTTTGCACCAAGTGTGTGTTTTATGCCTTGTAGTGATTCCAAGCTATGTAGATGCTATGGAATGAATTCAAGTGATTTGGAGCTTTGAAGTCTGAGTAAAAGCCCACGGAATTAAGCCGGGATCGTATTCGGGGACCAACGGATGATAGAGCAACAAAACGAAGAATCGAGTAGGCATATTGCGCACTGTCTAGTAAAATACACATAACTTTTCACTCAGAACTCCATTTGAGCTCCACAATATATGGTTGGAAATCTAACTCAAAGAGCTACAACTCTCATGTTTTACGTTTTTCCAAATTCCAAATAAAACAGGGTGAAAAATGCGGTCGAAACTGCAACCGCGGACCTGATGCGGACTGAAATAGTAGACTTGCAAAGTACCGCGCCCGGACCGCGCCCGGACCGCACCCACGGACGTCCAGGCCTGGAAACTTGTCCTTTTTCGCGTAGGAGAAGGTATAATTGTTGGGCCCGACCCTTCTTGGTATATATACATGGAAAAACGATATTTTGAGAGGTTGGACACACTTTTGACATAATTTAGACCTAAGGAGGCTAAGGAGACCGGAGATTCGACCTAAGGAGTCAAGAACACACTGGGATCAAGGCGGAGAATTCTTCCACAAGTTTTTCACTTCCTTCTTCCTATTTCCTTTATTGGTTATGAATTCTAGTATTGTATTTTTGCATACTATTATGAATAGTTAATTTGTTATCTAGAGTTTTGATAGAACCTTTTGTAGGATAAATTCTTGTTATGTTTTTATATAATTGAGCCGTTGGATTTCTCTACTGGTTCAACTACGTGTTTATTGTTGTTGATTGAATGACCATCGATTGACTGTGCCTATTTATTATGTGTTGCTTGAGAAAGGATACATATTTAGGTGGTTGTTGAACAACGTCACTCCTAACGTATGTGAGAAATCAATACATTGGGTTTAAAGGTAGGTTTAGAAATAATAAAGCCTTGACGTGGTCATAGTGAGCGGTTAGATGAAGCCAACTAGCGTAGTTCGAGAGAATATGTCTAGTAAATTATTGTAGTTGCTCGAGAGAGAATTACGGCACCTAAAGAGCTCACGATCAGTAGAGAATATATCGGCGAAATTGTAGGGAACATAGCTGTAAGAATTCCGACAATTAGGGAAATCATAACTCTAGACCTCCTTAATTTAGTCTCCAACCCTTTGTCTCTTTAGTTGATAATTTTACCGTTTTCTAGTATTTGCTAGTTAATTAGTTAGAAATATAAATCTCAATCTTTATAATTTAGAAAATTGTTCAAACTTGTCTTTTTAGTGATATTAAACAAATATAGCTAAGCCTTAGTTCTCTATGGGATTCGACTTCGGACTTTTAGACCGGATTATATTTGCAGCGACTGCTTATCCTTTTTAGGACTAGAGTTGGGCGTGATCACGCTCACCGTGGGGCTAAAGATAATAGTGATTATTTTAGTGCTAGTTTTCTGATAACACACGTTATTCTTCACACTTTTTCTTGTCAAAGATTTTTTGATTTTAGGCCAAAATATGTCTAGCACGCAAAATGTACCCGCTCATGACAGTGAGGGACTCAGAGAAAATAGCGGTATAGGGCTTGGTGTACCACCCATAAACCCTGAGGGAGTGCCAAACGTGGAGCCAGTTGATATCAGTTCACACAACGCTCTAAACACGGACGCAGGCGAAGACCCCGTAAGGAATGCACACGGGGAAGCCCGAGCTGGAGGCCAGGAAACACAAGGACTGGAAGAAGGAGGAGTCATCCTCCAAGTGATATTCGAGATGTTGCGAGCTCAGAAAGTCGCCATCGCTCAGCTCCAAAGTCAGAACAGAACTCCTAACACCGTCGAACCAGTAAACACACGGCATGAACTAGTGTTAGAAAGGCTCGATGAAAGTGGCTCTGGGACTGATCCCGCTATTATGAAAATGCTCGAAGAGCTCACTAAAATAATCGAGTCCGGAGAAAAGAAAATTGAAGAAAATGACAAAATGGTAGAGACTTACAATTCAAGAGTTAACCAGATACCAAGGCGCCCCCGATTTTGAAGGGGCTGGACTCGAAAGAGTTCATACAAAAACCTTTCCCCCCGAGTGCAGCTCCAATGCCCATTCCCAAGAAGTTTCGCATGCCCGATATACCGAAATATAATGGAACAACTGAGCCTAATGAACATATTACTTCATACACTTGTGGAATCAAAGAAAATGACTTGAACGATGATGAAATCGAGTCAGTAACATTAAAAAAGTTTGGGAAAACATTATCAAAAGGAGCTATGATATGGTATCACAACTTAGCTCCTAACTTCATTGACTCATTTGCTATGCTGGCGGATGCCTTCGTAAAAGCACACGCTGGGGCCATAAAGGTGGCCACAAGAAAATCGGACGTCTTCAAAATAAAACAAAGGGATGACGAGATGCTAAGGGAGTTCGTGTCCCGGTTTTAGATGGAAAGGATGGAATTACCACTGGTCTCCGACAATTGGGCAGTTTAGGCCTTTATGCAAGGTTTGAACAAAAGAAGTTCGATAGCATCTCGACACTAAAGCAGAACTTGATCGAATATCCAGTTGTAACATGGTCGGATATGCACAATCGGTATCATTCAAAAATTAGGGTAGAGGATGACCAGTTGGGAGCCCCCTCGGGCTCAGTTCACCCGAACAGATTCGCAGCCAAGCCCCCGAGGGACACAGACCAGGGATCAAGATTCAACAAAGAAAGATATCAACCATACATCGAAGATAGAAGGAATATTTCAAGGCGTAATGCACCCTGGAATGATCGAAGAGCAGATCGAGGCCAAAGCTCCCGGGGACTTATAGGCAAAACTGGGTCCGACGGGCGCTCGGGACCAGTGGAGGCACCTAGATTATCGGAATACAACTTCAATGTCGACGCCTCAAGTATCGTCTCAGCCATTGGCAAAATTAAAGATACTAGATGGCCCAAGCCCAAATAGACAGATCCTTCTCAGAGAAACCCCTACTTAATGTGTAAATATCATGGTACTCATGGGCATAAGACCGAGGATTGCAGATAGCTTAGAGAGGAGGTAGCCCGACTATTCAACGTGGGGCACCTTCGTAAATTTCTCAGTGACCGAGCTAAAAACCATTTCCGAGAAAGAGATGCAAAGAGGAAGAATGAACTCGGCGAATCTCAACATGTCATTCACATGATCATCAGTGGAGCCGACGTCCCACAGGGACCTATATTCAAACGTACTAAAGTATCCATCACAAAGGAAAAGCGGACTCGGAGCTATGTGCCTGAGGGCGCCCTATCATTTTGCGACGAGGAAGCAGAAGATGTGTCCCGGCCTTACAACGACGCCATGGTAATCTCTATCTTTTTGAATAAAATTCAGGTTAAACATGTTTTAGTGGATCCAGGTAGCTCGGCGAACATAATCAGATCGAGGGTCGTGAAACAACTCGGCTTGCAATATCAGATTGTACCTGCATCCCGGGTACTGAATGGCTTCAACATGGCGAGTGAAATAACAAAGGGAGAAAATATCTTGCCAGTAAGCGTGGCCGGGACCATACAAAACACCAGGTTCCATGTAATCGAAGGTGACATGAGGTATAACGCGCTCCTCGGGAGGCCATGGATACACAATATGAGGGCAGTGCCTTTGACTCTCCATCAGATGATGAAGTTCTCGACAAAAGGAGGAGTGAAAATAGTCCGCAGAGAACAGCATGCTGCAAGAGAGATATTCGCAATCGAGGAAGCGGTACCGATACCGGAACCCTTGACCTCGAAAACATCGAGCTCCAAAGGTAAGCAGGTGGCTAAGCAGTAGTCACTGTTCCGAGTCTCGACGGAAGCAGAGTAACAGGTAACCGAGGGCGAAGGAAGGAATTTCCCAGATCCTCGAACCTTCGTTGTTCCCAAGAAGCTCGATGCTACCAATCCACCCGCTCGAGAAAAAGGTACACCTGGGAACGAGATTAATCCCCGCACTCAGGAAAAACTCATTTAGTTTTTTATTGATAATATAGATCGCATTGCTTTGCCCGTTAAAATATGATAGGAATTCCGCCCGAAGAATAAACAGGTAAAATAATGAAAGCTTATATTGATTGGTCAAGTCCCTATGCGCAGAGGACCACTTTAATTCATTTGCAGGAAATAACCAACGTTTCGTGGCAATGCGGCGCGAAGCTCAATCTAGAGAAACGTTCCTTCGGGGTTAACACGAGTAAGTTTCCCGGCTTCGTGGTGTCGAATCGAGGCATCAGAATCGTACCCGACCAGGTCGAGGCTTTCAAAGATATTACGGCCACTGATAGCAAGATAGGACCGCATCGAGCCCTCGAAATCGTTAGAAAAGGATTTTACAAGCCCGATATGAAGGGAGCTCTCAAAGGCGCATAATCTCGGATGTACTCCTTTTTTACACGAAGGCCTTAGGTTTTAAAGCATACGTTGCACTCTTTTTTCCCTTGGCTCGGGTTTTGACCCAAATGGGTTTTATCGGCAAGGTTTTTAACGAGGCAACAACTATGTGCTGCCTAAGGAAAACTCAACAAGTATCCAAGGTTTCTTTTTAATCAACCTCGGATACTGGGGGCATCACCCTCGGAGGTTACATTTTTTAAAAGACACTTCACGCCTAAGAGGGTCTCGATAGGAGAACTTTGTAATGGGCCAAACAGTCAAGCGAACTGTGCCCATATAGAATAGTCGAGCCCCCGACGGCCAAACATGTACGCATGTATCAACTATTTAAAGAAAGCATTCTAGTTACATCAAAGATATTTTGTGTCTTGTACGAGCTCTACAATTACAATCCTACGGGAAACGGCTTAAGAGCCAAAACATAGAAGCACGCGAATACTCGGGGACTGTCATCGAAAATCCGAATTAATAAGACCTCAAAGAAGCACCCCTTCGAAACAAAGGACAAGGCCAATATTCTCGGGGACTAACTTCTCGAACAAGTTCGGAAAGTTATCAGGAAAAAAGTCCAAGTGACGTGCCTGAAGGCTACGTCCATACAAAAGACCACGGTCATATAAAGGCTACAGCCAAATAAAAGACTGCGGTCATATAAAGGCTACGACCAACTAATACGGCTCAGAGACGTCCGACTTTCGCTATAAATTAAAAGGCCTTCAAACACTTTGTAAAAATCGGTTAAATTAGGCTACCCTCTGCAAAAGCTAAATACTAAGGGCTTCGATAAATTCAACCCTCGAAAATTCCAAGGGTTTCGATAATATCGGCCCTCGGAAACACCTCAAGAGGTGTTCGATTATGTTTACACAAACAAATCACTAATAAGGTTCTGATATATCGAACCCCCGAAAAACATACGTGTGCAAAAAACACATGCTAAGGCATAATTAAATTTTCACTAAGTCTTTTAAGCCGAAATGAGGGAAAAATTATATAGCCATTCTAAGAGATCGAATCGGCCCAACTTAAAGAGCCTAAGGGCCGATATGTAAGAGCCTAAGGGCCAATATATAAGAGCCTAAGGGCCGACATATAAGAGCCTAAGGGCCAATATATATGAGCCCAGGGGCCGATATGTAAGAGCCTAAGGGCCAATATATAAGAGCCTAAGGGCCAAAATATAAGAGCCTAAGGGCCGATATGTAATAGTCTAAGGGCCAACCTCGAAAGGCTTAAGGGCCTAAAACTTATAGTTCGAGACTCCGCTTTCATTTCGATTCGGACTTAAGGTTCACAAAATCCCGAGCCCACAACGAGTTGATTTAAACTCGGCTCGAAAATTATTATACCTATCGATAAAGATCTAAGGGTTTATAGTACCCCGAACCAATCCTCGAACTAGTCATTCAAACGAAGTTTTCCATAAAGAAAGGCAATGTTGAATACAGGCAATGTTAAAACCAGCATTAGCCAAAGACGAGATAAAAGTTCCCCTCGTATTTCCAAAGGATGATCATAGGGAATATTTACACAAGGGAGGCCTACAAGAAAACAGAATAAAGTAACCGAAAACTACTTTGGGGTTACATCCTTAGCAGCTGCATCTTCACGAGTTACACATTCGGGAGCTTCGCCCTCGGGGACTTCATCCTCGTCTCCTTCACTCTCGGAGATACTGGCTGAATCATCTTCATCGGAAAGTAAGGCGGCCGCTTCTTCTTCCAAAATCTTCTCCGCTTCAATATCGGCTGAAAGATCAAAGCCGCAAGCATGTATCTCCTCGAGGGTCATCCTCCGGGTTTGTCGCCTAGCATGGTCAAGGGCACTTGATAACAGCCTCCGCCGTAGAAGAGATCTACTTTGCCCGAGCATTAGCTGCTTCGGCATCGGCTCGATACGAACTCATAAAAGCTGCAGCATCAAATTTAGCCTTGGCCAGCTCAGCAGCAGATCTGATCTTAAGCTCCTCGATTTCGAGGCCCCGAGCTAGACTCTCCTTCTTCACACCTCGAAGTTGGCGTTCGAGCGAAGATAACTGCTCTTTTAAGGTTTCCTTCTCAGAGGCGAGATCGTCCATACCCTGCCTCCACCTCAGGGCCTCGGCTTCTTTCATCTTAAGCTCCTCACGAAGTTGCGCCTCCAAATCGGCCTTCTGTTGGAACTGCAAAATCAAAAGTGTCAACCGCCAAAACAAAACAAGTACGTAACACATTCTCGGGAGCTATATTACCTTCTCAACATACTCGGCTCGACCCTGCCACGCCTGCGTCAACTCAACTCGAAGATCATGGATCTCCACCTCTTTCTTAGCATAAAGGGCTTTGGCGGCGTCCCTCTCCCCCAAGGTTTTCTTAAGTTCAACCTCACATCAAGCAAGATCGTCTCGAGACTTGGAAAATGCCTTCTCATGGGGCACCATAGACTTCATGAAAAATAAGGAAAAGTTAGATTCAGAACAGTTAAAACAAAGGCGCAGGCACGAAAAATAGAAAACTCACTTGCTTAAAGAGTCTAAGTGCCTCACTAAAAACGAAAGAAGCATCGGGGTCGGGGCCATCGTCAAGCCCTGCAAGACATTCTTGAAAGATGTCGCGCCATTCATGGCTTACTTCCACTTCAGAAGATCTCATATTTACAGCCTCCCGGATTTGACCCTCGGAGAACTCAGGGCCAGGGGGAGAATCATCCACGTTGATCACCCCGAGTGATCCATTCGGGGCATTCTCTTTTATTCAAAGAGGCTCGGGGTCAGGACGTTCGACCTCGCCCTCACAATGATCTCCTAAGCGAGGCGCCTTCTTTCTGGACGTTGGTTCGGGGACCTTGTTTGAACTCCCTTCGATGATTTTTTCAGCTCTAGAATGAGCCACATCAACCGCCGCTAGTTCGGTGGGCTTCGAAGCATCGGCATCTTTCCTTTTACAGTTTACCAGCAGGAAATCGTCATCTTCTTCTTCCTCCTGGTCCCAAAGACGTTGGTTCGTTTCGGGAGATAAGGCCGATGCATCTGCCTTAGGCTTTCAAGCCAAGCTTTTCTTTGGTTTTGGGGGATTTTCGGATGACTCTCTCCTCCTTTTTCTTTCTTTGGGGGGCTTTGAAGCCTCCACTTCGCCCGCTGGGGCCGACCTCAATTCAACGGCATCTCCAAGACCTGTGTGAAATCGAGATTAGTATCCCGTAACAGAAACACTGAAAAGCAAACAAGAAAACTCACCATGGTTTTTTTCCCCTCCCATCGACCCTTGGCCAGATCTCGCCAGCAACGCTCCGAGTAAGAAGAGGCGAGGCCAGCTTTTGGACCCAGCCCTCGAGGTCCGGGACCCCACCGGGAAACCAAGCAACAGCTACACCATCGCAAAGAGGTTAGATCAAAGAAAAATATGAAGTCGGGAAAAGAAAAGAAAGCAGGGTATACTCACGTTTCATGTTCCACTCCTCGGGGAACGGCATCCAATCAGCAGGAATCAAATCGGAGGTCTTGACTCGGACAAACCCGCTCATCCAATCAGCAGGAATCAAATCGGATTGGCGTTGCAACTTTATCAATCCCCCACGATAAAGTCGGGGACTGTACAATCTGATCAGGTGATCGAGGGTAAAAGACATTCCCTCGATTTGGTTCGAAAAGAACCTGATTAAATAAATAATTCGCCAGAAGGAGGGGTAGATCTGGCCGAGCGTCACTCGATGTCGTTGGTAAAAGTCGAGGATAACTGGGTCTATGGGACCCTGAGCCAGAATTGCAGGCCCCAACGTAAACGGGTAAGTATATACACTCAGGTACCCCGCTTTATATGTGGTGATATCTTCCTCAGAGGAAGGAATCGCTATTGCCTTATTGTCCCATTTGCAATCTTCCTTTACTTTCTTGAGCTCAACCTTGGTCACCAAACAAACATATTGAGACATGGGCTCGCATCAGCCTGGTGTCGAAACAGGTTTTCGATTTTAAAATCGGATGTTATCTCACACGGCAGGGGGATGCATTCCTCGATACGAGGTGGAACTACCGGTTCACTCTTGGTTGATTGAGAAGACGAAAGAGCTTTTTCTTTTTGAGGAACAGATTTAGAAGTTTTAGCCATCACTATGCGATAGATCCAAGAAGATGAAAAATGTTGTTAGTGAAGAGAAGGGGGAGCTCAAGGAAATTGAAAAGGGATAAATGAGACTGTGGAAGCACTGTGGGAATAAAGTTTGTAAGGTTGTGGAATCTATCTATTTATAAAGATCATTTAAGCGTGCTGAGGAAGCCAAAAGGCCGACCATCAGCCGCCTCCAATTAATGATTTTGGGAGTCGTACAAAAAGCAACTTTTCAGTCACTTCAACCGCTTATGTCACAATATTGGCATCAGGACCAAGGCATCGGGAATTAATTTGTCAAAAATCATTAAGGACAGCCTACAAGTCGAGCTCGAGCAAACACTCATTTGACTACTAAGACCAAGGGCTACCCGAGTTCGAGCAAATTCTCATTCGGGGACTACCTATGAAGCCTAAGGGCTAACTTTATTTCGAGTTCGAGCAAACACTTACTCGACTACTAAGCCCAAAGGCTACCTGAGTTCGAGCAATCTCATTCGGGAACTACCTATGAAGCCTAAGGGCTAACTTTATTTCGAGTTCGAGCAAGTGTTCTCTCGACTACTAAGCCCAAGGGCTACCCGAGTTCGAGAAAATTCTCCCTCGGGGACTACATATGAAGCCTAAGGGCTAACTTTATTTCGAGTTCGAGCATGTACTCACTCGACTACTAAGCCCAAGGGCTACCCGAGTTCGAGAAAATTTTAACTCGGGGACTATCTATGAAGCCTAAAAGAGCTAACTTTATTTCAAATTCGAGACCTTGCTCTCACTCAACTCGAACTCAGGAGTCCCGGTGTCCCGAGCTTGTACCAAGTCAACTAAGCTTAGCTCGAGGATTAACAAAGAACCTTAAGAGGTATTATATTAGTCGATTTAAAAAGGGTTTATTATGTTCCGGGTCCAGTATTCGGACTAATCATTAGAGTTATACACTCGGATTTTTCACAAACGAAGGCAGAATGGAATTCAACACGGATCGAAAATGAAATAGAGAAATTCTTTATATTGACAAAAGACATTTACAAAGCCCACGCGGGGCCCTTACACAGAAACAAAGAAGCAAAAACAAAAGCCAAGAACCTAATCTACTTTTAGGAGCATATCTTCGAGAGCGGCATCGTCGAGAGCCTCCTCCTCGGGGACTCCATCTCGATCTTTAGAAAAAATTGTGGCCTGGTGAAAACTTTGGCGAGTATGGGTCTTATCAGCACAACTGTTTTGAAACCACTTCTTGAGACATTGTACCGGTATAGGATGCAAAAGTTAGCAGATGTTAGTGCCACCTCACTCCATGGAAAGCAAAAGGAATGAAGCGCCACATTAGGTTGAAGTTAAGAGAGATGAGCAGCAGTGTAAAGTTTGCATATCTTCTGATACGGGAAGAAACAGATGCCCTTCTCTCGTTGTTTCGAGCCAACAACAACAACAACAACAACAACAACCTAGTATAATTCCACTTAGTGGGGTAAAGCTTTAAGAAAGGGAGCCTTGGCGAAACCGGTAAAGTTGTTGCCATGTGACCTTGTTGTCACAGATTTGAACCATAAAAATAGGTGATTAGAGGAAGAGATAGAGAAGGGAAAAGGCTAAAAGTTGATGAAGAAGGAACATGTGTAGTTTTTGTTTAGCCAAGTAGCCCCCTATTTATAGAAAGTCAGTGACGGTTCGGCGGCACAAGTGGCCGACCAATGCTGACATACATTCAATGCTTTTGGGGAGATGGACCGGCGGGGCATTCAATGTTTTTGGGAAAAGGACCGACGGGAAGTTTCGATCACTTCAGGCGCCTACGTCACGGGCATGACATCATCGCAAGAGGCTCAGGAAAATCGAAGTTCAAATAGTTTCTTATCATCTTATTCTAAGAAACGCGGGGACTATCTATATACGGTCAAAATCGATGAGCATGATTTTAGAGTCTTAAATCTACAGGTCCGAGTCCGGGAGACCCGAGGTGGAGGTCAGATCCTGCTAAGGGACACTCATCTCGAGGAAGTTGATCGAAGGCCTGGCACGACCTGCATCGATGGCAGCACAATCTCGAAGTCAATCAAGAAAGAGCGGGAATTTCTCAATGACACGTGGACCAGGGCATTAATTAAAGGATAGGGTTTGTACGAAATGGTACAGGTCCGTACTAGGCCGTTATACACCTGTACCAATAGAATTCTTTACCTTTATGAGGAATGTACTATATTGGGGTTTTCTCCTCCTATATAAAGGGGATCCTATCATTTTGTAAGGCATCTGATATTATTCTCTGCACTAGAACATTCTATTGTTTTCTTGCTTAACGTGCTTAGTAATTGTTCTTCAGCTTTATTGCATTTACTTTATTATTCATACTTTATTGGTCTTAGCTGACCTCGAGGTCCCTGAATAGCTGAGCTCGAGGCCCCTACTATTTCAACAACATTGATATTGTTCATTATTTCTTCTTACTTAAGCTCAATATTACTTGTATAATTACTAGTATTAGAATATATCACATATCTTTAAAACCACAAATCATCTTTAATTGTTACTTACATTTTTCGAGGTAAAAAGTTTGTATAGAATCGTACGATGTTGTTTTGATATCTTCTTGTACGGTTGTACCAACATTTACAAACAAACAAAAAATGGTTAACTGCTAATTTTGAATTTACAGTCAAATTATGCATAGACTTTGAAAATATGTAATCCAGCAAAAAATCTGATTATTTCGTTAATAAATAAGTTGTTATTGAAATAAAGCAAAGTTAAAATCTATAATTGTTAGACTAAAAGATTTTACTTGTAAAGTTAAAAATAACAATAACATAACATAATCTTCACTTATCAACGTTTCTCAAGAAATGTACTGACGATGATACATTAACTAAATTCTTAGATTCTATATTTTACTAGTAAATAAATCTTTTGTTTATGGAAGCTCAATTGTTGAGCGACTTTGAATACGATCCATTGTTCAATATATATATATATATATATATATATATATATATATATATATATATATATATATATATATTGATCCATGCGAATTGCAAACTTTGAGTGAATTGGATAATGATTCATTTGGTTGTGCTAACCCAAGTAACTATCCAATTTGACCCAACCCGTCTATTAACTCCTAATGCGACTGTCAATTTTTCATTTTATCTCTACTAATCAAAGATATAGTATAAAAC
This sequence comes from Nicotiana attenuata, assembly GCF_001879085.1. Lineage (NCBI taxonomy): Eukaryota > Viridiplantae > Streptophyta > Magnoliopsida > Solanales > Solanaceae > Nicotiana > Nicotiana attenuata. Next base: position 118,672 of record NW_017670965.1, read on the forward strand.
AGATGAAGCAGTGGAAGGAAATCACTAATATGAATACGAAAGGAATTAAAATTAAATAGAAATAACATGCCTGATGAGCTTCAAAGATGAGTGTCTATCAACCCAAATAGTACTAAATAGCCACTTTTGTTGTAGTTGCTGCTGTAGCCATGGCTTACTATTTAGTACTAATGCACTCTTTTTCGTTGACCCTCTAAACATGATCAGCCTTATTACTTTTTAATTAATCTTCTTTTCTAATACCAAGCCCTTTGTCTTTGTGAACAAACAAATTGGGTCCACTAATTCACCCTCACTCTCTTGTAAATTCTTTCTCCATCCACTACTACTTTCGTTTTCAAATGGGAATTCTGGATGTATTATTATAAGAAGAAGAAGAAGAGGAGAAGCAGTACTCTGCCACCGTTCTCACCGCTTCAAAATTCTGTCTCGTGCCTTTCTTTAAGGTGAGATTGTAGTGTCAATCTCAAAGCAAAATGACAAGTGGAAATATAACCATCACCAACATCCTATAGTGGTGACAACAAGCAAGTTTTTTTTTTATAAAGAATTATCTCTTTGTTAATTCTCCCTTTGCAAGCTTGCCAGGGGTGAACTTGCTTTATGCGCGATGCTTTAAATTGAATTCGTAACTTAATACAAATTTTAAACTAATTGACATACTAGTTAATACTACTTTCGAAAAATTACATAAATAAAATAACGCAGAATAGTGTAGGATTACTTAAAATTGTGATGGTGAAAAACAGGAGTTAAAGCGAAAATACATACTGTTGTTTGGTTTCACTAAAAAAGTGAAACAATGAAATATATTAGGTTAGGTGTATGAACAAATTAATAATATTCGGTGTGATCTAAAAAGGAAAGGTCATCATATTCGGCTTGAATCTCTTCCGAAAATGTATCTTCTTGTCCAGTCCCAGACGACTAGGATCCTTGTCCGCCAGCTAACTTGCTTGCTGAAATGCAAATAGTATCACCAGATTATAGACTCTTGGAATTCACAAGGAGAAAAAACATTAAATGAATTCAAACATATTGACCTTGCATACACAGAATACCAGAGCCACTGTGTGCTACGACCCATTGAAACCCAGTCTCCTGGAAGTTCTGCTGCTGCTTGTTCCCCACCTAATGGTGCAAATTGCCCTAAATGTCGATATCTGAAATGGAACAATAATATTGATTGCAAGTACCTGTTAGCCAACTTGGATAGACCATGCCTATACCGCATTTACAGGGAGGATAATCAACTTGCTGATTGCCTATAGCCTAACAATATTTGGTATCATCATTTTCTGCACTTCCTTACTGAGGAACTTATGTAAGAGACTCATAAGGGACAAATTAATTTTTACTAGAATAGTCCTTCACGTAATAAAGGGCAGTGCAGTGCACAAAGCATCCCGCGTTCATCCTCGGGTCCAGGGAAGGACCGTACCCCAAGGGGTGTAATGTAGACGGTCTACCCTGATGCATATATGATAGTATAATTTTTGGAACAAAAGAGACAAGTCTTGGATCATGCTAGTGTGAGCAAGCCATACCGGAAGGGTAAAAATGCATGACGCCCAGCAATTCCAAAGAGGCGAGGGCCTTCAGGGTTAGCGTTGCATTGTTCCCAACGGTTAAAGCAGCTAGCAAGATATGAACCTTGTTGAGCAGCAACCTACAGTTTGAAGTAAAAAACTTGAAACTGATAGCAAAAAATGAAGTAGTAAAACAAAAGGAATGGTCCTTGCGTTCCCTTTGACTACAGGAATACACTAGGATGTCATCAATGGATACAATCACCAACATATATATACCTGAGCAGTAGCAGGTAGACTCTTCATTTGGGAATCTACATGAGAAAGAGCTAACTTAAATCCTTCAATATCTACCTCCTCTCTTTCATTTCCCTCCGAGTCCTTGAATAACTCTGTTACTTCAAATAAATGGTTGCTCTTCAGATACAATTCCACTTGAGGATATCGAATGATTATGTCTTCTAGAACATCTTGGAATTCTTCAATAGTTAAGGTTCCGGAATGATCTGTATCCGCAGTTTCAAATATGGTTGAAATATCTTCCTGAACCAAATAGTGGCACACAAAAATGCATATTGAAGGTCAAAAATACAAAGGCATGTCAATAATATGAATCCACCAAATGTTAACTGATGTGCTAGCAGAAGAATGTAAAGAATATTGGGGCTAAAGCAGAATTGAGGAGGAATATCCTGTAGATTAAGAATTCCTGAAATACTTCAGGCATAGGTACTTGGTCAAGATTTGCATACCATAATTTTACGTTGATCAACAGTGGCACAATCACCAATAGCATACACATCAGAACATCCCTTTACTCGCAACCATTCATCAGTTGCTAGAATCCATCTCTTTCCCTGCCAAAGAAACGGGTAAAAAAAACACATATATGGTCATGATTAATTGGTCTTGCACTTTTGCCAAGGTATAAGGATGTATATAATGGACACGACTCTTTCTCGCAGCACAGCAGAAGCTTAGTGTACGGGGTTGCTATTTTGAGCCTCTACTGGAGCTTAATTGACAAAACAGTCAATGGTGCTAACTGCAAACATACCTGGCCAATTTGTTCCATGAAATCCTTCACAAATGGGCGAGTACCAACACCAGTTGACCATACAACCATCCCATGAGGTACAACAACATATTCTCCTGTAGATTTTACTTTCATGTTAACTGAATGTTCAGAAACACTAACTACACGGCAACCTGTCAAAACCTCAATTCCATCTCTTTGAAACTTCTGCTCAGCAAATGAGCTAATTCTTTCATCAAACCTGCACATTCAAAGACATTATGATCTCCAATAAGTTGTCCAATATTGGAATAATCTCATTTTTGAAATTGACACTTGAGTTCGTGAAATCTTACGTGTTCAGGATATGATCTCCAGATTGGATGACTGTAATCTTCACTAAATCCTTAACTGAAGGGTATAATTTTACCAAATCTTCATGAACAAAATCATGTAACTCAGCTGCAAATTCCACTCCAGTTGGACCCCCTCCTACTATAACAAAATGGAGGTTCGTCCTTCGCTCTTCTTCACTTAAGCCTGGGAGCACAGCTTTTTCAAAACAATCTATTACAGTTCTCCGTATCGTCTGAGCGTCTTCAACTTCCTGTATGACACATGATTCATTCTATTAGAGAAATCTAAAACTTGGCAGCTCAAGAAAAGAATCTTCTTGCGATTGGAAAGATGTCACTGTCCAATTAATCAGGTCTTAAAATACATGTAGTTGCATATTGTGTAGAGAAAAATGTGCTATGAATCCACCATTTTAATTAATCAGGAAAGGGCATTAGAGGCAAAGACTATACCTTCAAAAAGTGACAATGTTCCAAGACACCTGGAGTGTTAAAAGTATTTACTTGAGCTCCTACTGCTACAACCAAATAGTCATATTCTAGGGCAAAATCATTCTTTCCAACCAAATTTTCCACAAGAGAATGGCAAAGAACTTTATGATTTTCAGGATCAATCTTGAGACATTCTGCTTCCCAAAATTGTATTTCTCCACTTCTCTGTCACGAAAAAGGAAGAATTAAAAAAAAATACATTTGTATCAATCAAGTACAACACTATATGATCCAGTCAGGGGCGGAGCTAGGTGGGCGGAAGGGGGTTCAGCCGAACCCTCTTCGCCTGAAAATTATACTGTGTATATAAGGTTATGCACCCATATTAGATGTTAAATTCCCTTAGTTTCTTTGCGTGTTTACTTTTTTATTTTTATTTTTTGAATCCCCTTAGAGAAAATCTTGTTTCACCACTGTGAGCACGTGATTTTTGCCACGTTTAAACTACTCCTACAAAATTCCTTAGAATTAGGATTTTTCTTTATTATTTGAATTTTTAGGAATTAAATTGCATGATTCTGTGTCTTGTTTGCATTTCTGTGTGCATTTTACTTGATATAATTCCAAAAATACAAAACAGTATGCATTTTAATATTACAAAAATAAAGAAAATAACAAAAAATGGTCTTTGCATTTTTCACTTTCAATTTCTAGAATTTGTCTTAAGTTTCCTTTTAAATTAGAGATTAGTTAATTTTAGAATTTTAATTAGTATAATTGTAGAGTCAATTGGATCTTTTATTTTAATCTTGCGTTTAATAAAATCAGAAAAAAATACAAAAATACAAAATGAAAATAAAATAAAGAAAAGAAAACAAAGATAAAAAGAATTAAAAGGTTTTTGATTTTGGGCCATGCACATAAGGACTCCAAAATCGGACCAAAATCACCCCATGCCCAGGCCCAATCTAGTCAGTAGCCCAGTCCGGCATGGCCTGCCCCGTCCCAAAACGACCCCGTTTCCCCAAGTTTTAATCACAGCCCTTGATCTTCCTCATCCAACGGATGAGAACTGACGATGTTTCTTGATATATATATGTCCTAACGGACCCTACCCCCTCAGACCCCCCTTACCCTCTCATCTCTCTCATCTCTAACCTAGAGATTCTCAGGCCACCGCTTTCCGCCGTTGTCCGCCGCCGGAAATCGCCTACGGCGGCGGCCGGTGTCCAATGACACCCAAACTTACACCCCTATACCATCTCAACCCCCTCGTTACAAATCCACCCTTGTTTTCTTTCGAATCCCAACCAAACACCTCAAATATTCCAAACCCTAGGCGCCGCCACCACCGTGCACGGCGGCGGCGCCCCCCAAAACCTACCAAATTCACACCCCACACCCCACACTCCCCTCACCTTCCTTTACCTAAACCCCTAAACCATTTTCCTCAAATCCAACCGGAACTTGTAAAATTTTAGATCTAGGGTTTATGAGAGACTGTTGGATTTTTAAAAGACTGTCCAAGGATCGATTTGAGTTCCTAAATAACCTGATACGTTTGTTCTTGAGAACAAACGTATAATGTTATTTGGGGGCTCAATCCGAATTCAATTCATTGAAGACCATATCCGTGAGTTTCTGTTCTTTTCTTTCTTCCTTGTTTATTTTTCTTCTTTCGATAAATTTTGTTATCATAATTTTTGATTTCTAGTTTAACTTTCGTTTTGGTTGATTCTGCCTACATGATTTCTGATTTTTAGTTAATTTTGTTTTAATTTTTGATGCTGTTCGATTTTGTGTGATTCATATTTGACTTCGTGCATGATTATATGTTGACATGAATTAAACTTTAGTTTCCATTTTTTTTATTGGTTAGTTCATTGTTTTGACCATAGGATATTAGTGTTTATTAGAGTCAAAGTCCAATTTCAAATAATTAGATTAGTTAGCTCTAATTTTAATCTTTGTTTGGATATAGCTGAATTAGATTGGTTAGTTTAACTATAGTCAAAGGCTGACTAGGGTAAAAGGGGTTGGGTTAGTTGATATAGGCTTTGTAATTTCAGAATCAAATCAAGGGTATATTGGGTAATTCCAATTAGGGAATCTTGAAGTAACTGATTTGGAAAGCCCTAGAATGTTCTAGATGGGGTGCCAATTGTAATTTCAGAAACTTAATGAAGTAACTTGAGTAACAAGTCAACAAATAAGGGACTGAGTGAGTAAAACTTAAAAATAAAAGAGGGGGAAAAGGGGTAAGTGAAATCTAGAAGCTTCCCCTAATTTGTTGCCTATAAAAGGCAGTACCCCTGCCTTCTTTAACAAGTTTGGAAGCCACAAAAATTCCCCCAAAAATATTCTTCAAGTTTCATAAGAATCTGAAATTTGAATTTCAAATCCAAACTCTTTAGATCTTAGTTCTTTCAAACATACAAAAACAAAAGCAATAAAAAAAAAATCAAAAATTACTATTGCATTAGTTTCCCTTAGGTCAATTTCGAACTCTAGTTGTTGGTTTGCATCTTCTAGTTTGATTTCTGGTTGTGGAGGTTTCAGAAGTGTGTTGGGTGCATTTTCAAGTTCATTTGGTGTCATTCAGTTATTTTGATCAGTTTTTCTGCTTGATTTGGTGTTAAACATTCATTGAGTTCACCGGAGATTAATTCTGGGTTGAAATATGGCTGGCTCCTGTTGATATTGCTGCTGTCAAATCACTGACTCTAATTTCTTCTCTGGTTTTGCTTAATTCCAGGTACTTACTTAACCTCCAATGGCCAAAAGCTAAGGAAATTTGTAACTGAAGTTCTGATCTGAAATAGAAGGTTGATTTAAGCATTCGAATTGTTTAGATTTCTATTTGTTCATGTATATTTTTCATATGACCGTTTGCTCATGTTAATTTCATGATTAGCTCGCTTATGTGCACATCAGTCTTCATATTAGGTCGTATAGTAGCAGTAACTAGCATTTGACAAATTAGGACTCTTTTGTTTTTGAATAACAGTACTGTATAATTGGATTCCATGTCTGGACTGAATAGCTACTACACTACATTGGCTACTGGTTAGTCATTAAATTGCCAAACGTACTGTATAAGTGGATTACATTAGAAATTGGTTAGTCATTATAGTTATTTGTATTGGATTGTCATAAGTGCAGTACTAATTATCACACTTTGAATCTCACTTACAGTAGTTGAGGATTGTTTCACGCTTTCATTGTGAATCCAAGTAATAATTCAGTCTGAACACTTCAGTAGCTATTGCTTCAAATATGTGTAGGAACTTAATATTGCAATAAAAGAGATAATCTGATTAGTTAATTGACCGAATTGGGCTGCCGTTTCCCTTTCCTTGCTACTGCACACGTTTGGGCCCCAATCACGCACAGGCTGGCCCAATTCCAGTTTTCCCAGCTCGCTAATGGGGCTTGCGTTGGAGCCCAAAGCTGGCAGCGGCTCAACAAAGCGACTGATTGTGTCTAGTTTATATCGGACCAATTTCAGGAGTCAAGGGCCTGGATGAGGACTAATTTTGACAAGATAGGTCTTTGGGCCCTTGAGTTAAGTAGCACACTTGAGCTAAGAGGTGTTACCTTTTGCTCAAATGTGGACTTGAACTTGAGGCCCATTTTCCTTGATTACTTTCAATAGCAATTAGTAATGTATATTAATTAGGGCCCTGTAGAGACAAATAAATAGAAAACCGTAGTTTGCATCAGATTGGCCTTTAAATAAAAATGAGATGAGTCTCGCCAAACAAAACACATAAATCTCGGGCCCCTCATCAAATACTTAATTAAACAACTTAGAATTCGGGGCGTGCCGTTTAACGAATTTCACGGCCTCCCGCAAAGATAATAACGCGTTAGCCACTTTAGGCGCGTTTTTAATAATTTTACCTTCTTAAATACAGGGTGCATTTCATGCGACCCAAATCCAAATTCCCAAAACGTTGAATAAGAATGTGTCAAGGATACGGGTGCATTTCATGTGACGTGATCCAAAAATATATTTTTAAACGACGTTCACTTTCTTTAAATTTTTTTTTTTTAACTAAAAGCGGTAACATGATTCTAAAAGTACACTATAGGTTTGAACATGTATAAAAATCAGATTTTAGCCATTTATAATAATTTAAGCGACCGTGCTAGAACCACGGGATCCGGGGGTGCCTAACACCTTCCCTCAGGTCAACAAAATTCCTTATTCAGAATTTCTGGTTCGCAGACTCCAATTGGGAAGTCGAAATTTTCCTCGATTTGGGATTCAAGTTAAACCGGCGTAATGACCCGGCCGGTCGTTTTTGGAATTTACGCCCCGATACCCCATTAACTGCTTCCCCTAAGTTCATTTCTGCTATTTTGGTTTGCCGGGACGTTCGGTGTTGGGATTCGGAGTGTTTTGGGACAATTAGTCCCTAAATGAGAGCTTAAGAGTTGAAAAATGGTCCGTAATCGGGACAGTGTGAAGACGACCTCGGAATGGAAATCCGATGATTCCGTTAGCTCCGTTAGGTGATTTCGGGGTTGGGAGCGTGTTCGGAATGTATTTTGGAGGCTCGTAGCTCATTTAGGCTTGAAATGCCGAAGTTTGAATTTTTGAAGTTTCCGGTCCGATAGTGAGTTTTTGATCCGAGGGTCGGATTGGAATTCCGGAAGTTGCAGTAGCTCCGTCATGTCATTTGGGATGTGTGTGCAAAATTTCAGGTCATTCGGGCGAGGTTTGGTTAGGTTTTTGATCGAAAGCGTGTTTTGTTGGAATTTGAAGTTCTTAGGCTTGAATCCTTGATTAATTCGTGTTTCCGGCGTTGTTTTAGGTGGTTTAAGGATTTGGTACAAGTTTGAATGATGTTATGGGATATGTCCGCAGGTTTGGTTGAGGTCCCGGGGGCCTCGGGTGTGTTTCGGGTGCTCAACGGAGCACTTTGGAGTTGGAAAATGTTGCAGAAAATCCCTTCAGCTGTTCAGAACCTTTCTTCATTGCGATCGCATCAATAACCATGCGATCGCATAGTGCAATTCTGGAGGGGGGACCAAACCCTTCTATGCGATCGCATAAGCTGTCCGCGATCGCACAGTTCAGCTTTCACCTCTTTTGCGATCGCAATACCTTGGTTGCGTTCGCATTGAACAATTTCTGGACCTTCCAATTTTACTCTTCTGCGATCACATGCCTACTCCTGCGATCGCGTAGAACAAAATCCCTGGGCAGATATAAACATTTCAAAACGAGGGTTTAGCCATTTTTAACAAAACTCAAGCTAGATGTAGCTCGGATTTGGGAGAAATTTCGAAGGTTTTTCAAGAGCAACGATTGGGTAACGATTCTCTACTCTTTTATGCTTAATACCCACTAATCTAATCACGATTTCATCTTTAAATTTCGGATTTTGAATGAAAATTGGGTGAAAGTTCATAGACCAAACTATTGGGTTTTGAGGGGGCATTTGACCTCCGATTTGGGAGTTTTTTATATGGTTGGACTCGTGAGAGTACGAGGGTTCTGAAAACGTGAAAATCATTAGATTCCGAGACGTTGGCTGGAGGGACATTTTGGTCATTTTACCTATTTTCGCGCCCTAACTTTAAATTTAATAGTGGAATCAGTTGTTTGCAATATTATTTACGATGTGTAATTGAATTGACTAAATTTGGGCCATTTGGAGTCGGATACTCGTGGCAAGAGCGTGGTTTCTAGTTGATATTGAGCCGGTTCGAGGTAAGTGGCTTGTCTAACCTTGTGTGGGGGACCTTTCCCCTTAGGATTTGTTATTTGTTGATTTGAGTGCCTTGTACGCGAGGTGACGAGCGCGTAATTGAGCCAATTGTTGAAAATCCGGTTTTCTTAAGATATTGAGATTGAGTTCCTTTCATATTTGCTTTATTCTACTTGCAATTGTAACCTGTGCTAGATTAGGAAAGCATGTTTAGTTGATTTAACTTGCCTAATTGCTTAAGTTGCCTTGACTGTACTACGTGAAGCATGCTAGGTCAGTACTACCTGTTGCTTGTATTTTGTACTTCGTTTCCGTGTACCTTCTGGTTGTGATTGCGCATTTACATTGGGACTACGGATGTGGGATTCCGGTAGCTCCCCCCTTGTTTATTTACTTTGGAACTACGGGTTCGATTCCCGATAGATCCCCCTGCACTTTTACTTTGGGACTGCGGGTTCGATTCCCGATAGATCCCCCTGCACATTGATGGTTGGACTACGGGACGGTATCCCGGGAGATCCTTCGGATGTACATATATGATGGACTACGGGACAGTATCCCGAGAGATCCACTAGACAGTTGAGGAAAAGGGCTACAGGACGGTATCCTGGGAGACCCTCATTGTTATCATTGGTATTGAGCTGTGTTTACTCTGTGTTTATTCTGTACTCATGTAGTTGTTATAGCCTCGTTGACTTGTCTTATCTCACTGCAGTACTTATTATATCTGTCAGATTTTTATATTGTTAACTTATTATTATTATATTTTGTCTCAGCAGGGCCCTGACCTTCCTCGTCACTACCCAACCGAGGTTAGGCTTGGCACTTACTGAGTACCGCTGTGGTGTACTCATGCCCTTCCTGCGCATGTTTTTCATGTGCAGATCATCCATGTACCTCCGCTCAGGCGCACTATCAGTGGGGTAGGAGGATTACGGAGATTTCGAGGTAGATCTGCTGCGTCCGCAGACCGACGAGTCTCCTTCTTACTCTATCTTTAGTACTTAGTTTTTCCTTCTTCGGTTGTTAGAAATTCTGGAGTTTGGAACCTTTACTATACACTTCTGTAGCCTGTGTTGCCCGTGAGTTTCCGGGTTTTGGGAACTGTTTTAGACTTGTGATATTGAGTTGTACTTGCCAAGCGGCATTCAGTACAGTTTCCTTTAGATATTTGATTTGATTTTCTCTATTTTTTCGCAACTTTTATATTTCCGCAAATGTTAGGCTTACCTGGTCATGGGGACCAGGTGCCGTCATGACATGTTCACGGTTGGTGAACTAGGGTCGTGACAACCGGTGACTTGGGACACCAAAAGCCAATCCTATCCCAAGTGGCGACTCTAAAAAACAAATAAATAATCCCATTTCGAATAATGTCACTTTAAATGGAAAAACTCCCTTATACATTTACCTTTGGGGTAGGTGTGTAAAAAAGGAGGTGTGACAACCACGATCCAATTATATACTCTATTTACACCAAGCTACATTGCTTTATCATATTTAAGTGATAAATTGATATGAGAATGCATATAATTCACAGTCGAAACAAGTTGTAATGAGAACTCATCTTACCTTCTTTATAATGTTCCTGACTGGCTCAACAACGCTTCGTGCCTCGACAGTTCCACAAGTGACACTAGGTAACAATGGAGTAAATGCAAAGTAATTACGCGGAGAAACCACTTCAACATCATAGGAAGAAATATCCATATCCTTTAGGAAGCTAGTACCAGCCCATCCTGTTCCAAGTACCACTATTTTCTTCTTCCCTGAATCTGATAGACTCTTTTGGACAACTTTTTCGTTGCTGTCTACATTAGATTCTGCATATACTATGAGACCTCCGCTACTGTAAGATCATACAAAAGAAAAGCGATCAGTCTCTAAAAAATATTACTAATAAATTGAACAATCAGAACAAAAGGGCCAACAATAAGCCCGAAGTTGACATTGCAAATTAAGAAAGAGGTAAAAAAAAGTATTGATGGAATTCCAGGAGTCCAAAAGCAAACAAAAAAATAGAGAGATTAAAAAAATATGCAATTCAGAAACGTTGTAATACAGTCACACATAATTGGATTAAGACCAATGCTTTGTATTACATAGGGCAAAGATCAATTTAAAACTATTTATATGCGGTAGTCACAAAAATTTGTATATATTTTATGCATAACATAGAGAAATATATGAAAAAATAGTAGAGTAGTAGATAAGGAAGAATGAGAAAGTGTTAATAATTAGCAAACATGACCAAAATCCAGCACATGATGAAGGGATCAAACCTGATAGAGGAGGCAACCAAAAGTCTGGAATAAGAAGAGCGGATATGGAGAGCTCTTTTAAAAAATGAGAAACCCCTCATCTTCTTAATTTGTGTTTCTGTTAATTACATGATGATCTGATTAAAGGCTATGGAAGAAGTGCTAATTGAACATACAGAGAGTGTCAAAGCATATATATGTGGCAGCTTCACTTTGGCCAGCATGGCATTTGGAACGGCTTACCCGATCGAGTCAACACCGGACTAACAGATCTTAATTAAAATTAAGACAGTGTAACGCCACTTGTAACAAACTCCTATTCACCATTTCAATTTTTTCAGCCAAAAGGTATAAATTTTATTAACTCGGTGTAGGCCTATATTAGGGGATTCATCAAAAATGAATATTTATCATTTGAAGTTATGATTTAAAAGGAACTTTTGAACTGGAATTCTCGTAAATACTTACCTACATGGAGTATTTACATCTAACTGAACTCCTAATCATATGAGTATTTGTCTAAACATTTTAGTATCTCTCCATAAAAATCCAACTCAACAAATTCAAATTTACTAAAATGATTAAAATCTGGGACCAATGGTAATAATTTTCTAGGTTATCAATTCATATTTGGTGTAATAAAATTTTTAGTGGCTTAATTATATAAAATGTTATTTATAAATAAGCATAAATTCGTTCAAGAATAGAAAACTCAATCTACAGATAATGACAACAAAAGTTAACATCCATATAGACCTCATTGTAGAACTTCATTACATCTCATTTTCTCATGACCGTTTGGATTTACTTATTTTAAATGCTTTTGAGCTAGTGTTTGAATAAAGTAAAAAGGAAGAAGATTATGAGCCCGTTTGGAGAGAGCAAGACAATACCAATTCATATCTCACTTACTTGGGACTGAAACGTAGTTGTTGAAATTTAGAATTGTTCAGAATTAATTAACCCAATTCTCTTGTCAAAATGTTCAACTTCCTTCCTATTCAGCATGTTTTTCTAACTAAAATCTTTATTAATCAATAACAAATATTTTGAATTCACTATGTGTCTATGCTAAAAATCCAACATTCATGAAGGAAGGACACTGGGAGCATAACATAAATTGTAATTAAGGACAAAAGAAAAAAGATGATATAAAAGAAAGCTTTAAGATCTTATTGATGGTTTGTATAAAAGGAAGTTTATACAAAATGACTTGTGCAGAGGTTGGTTCTTCGTAGGCACGGAACGTCTGTCGAGTCGAGTGGTAAGTACATGGACAGCTTGCTGAATCTGTCAATCTTGAGATTTCTATTATGCATTCTACTCAAGTCCACTCTACTACGTGCTAGAACCAAATTTGCCGCAACAATATGAAAACTTTTCTCACGCTACCTCTGCAACTATATATTGTGAAGTTGGAGATTCTTGTTTCAGGATTCTTAATTAGTAGAACTCCTCAACTCGTATTTTCTTGTAAGGTTCTCTCTTATTTTATTATTTTTTTCACCAGCATTAGTTTTACTAGCTCCTTTCTTATCCTCTTCCAGTGTATATAGCCAAAACTTAATAAAACAATTTCATAACTGGAGGATAAGCTTAATCAACGGATAACATAATTGTTTGACAAAAAAAAATAATATATACTTTCGGTTAAACTATTAAATTTTGTGTAATAAAGGATTAAACCTAGTTCGTGATAATATCACTAGATTTAGAACTAGTTAGCATAAATAACGTGAGATAATGCTGGTGGAGTACTGAAAACAGTGCGCATTTAATATTCTAAAGGATTCGACCAATAATAAAGGAACATCAAGCAATAAATAGCAACAAATGATATTTATGTAAATAAGGAGAATGATTCACTCAATATTGAATGAGGTGGATGATTCTTCTTTCTAACAGTAATGAATGACAAACAAATCCTAGAATATTGGAACTATTCTAAGATCTGATGGAAAAGTATGAAATAATAGAGGATCGAATCTGGTAAAAAGGAGAGTTTGTATCTTTGCTAGAGAGAATGTCTTCTTCTCAAAAAGTGTTCTTATCAAATGAATATTACATGCTTCATCCCCTTATCTCTTTTTCTATTTATATGAGACACATCCATAATCAACCCTAATAGTACAAGTGCAGAAAATATTCAATGGAATATTCTCTTTAATATCTTATTACAAAAACTAGCCGTTAGTGTTCTGTCCTTGATGCTTGATCTCGACCATCATTGACTGCCCGGCCACAAATCCCACTGTTTCCTAGTCGACCTCGACCGCATGTCACGCCCTAACCTCGGGAGGCGCGACCGGCGCTCAATCGAGTGAACCCAACTGAGCAAGCCTTATTAACACTTTCTACCCAACTCAATACGAATAAGGAAACCCTGTTTTTGTTTATTTAGACAATAGCAAAATCGAACATTCAACATTGCTAGTTCATTTTTATATCACAAATCTTAAATCATGGCTAAGTTTCCAAGATTTGTATAGTTATAGTTTAGATGAACTAGAGTATAGAGTTACAACACAGTTCATTAACCCATCCAACACCCACACATAACCCACACAAATATCTACGGAGCCTCTATGGATACAAAAGACAATTTATGATAACGCCGGCAACAAGGCCCCGGCTATACCTCAAAAGTGGAAGTCTACAACAAAAGATGTACAACATAACCCCTTGAAAGAAAAAGGGGCTCACCAAGATTTTGAGAGGAGGACACTCTGCTACGCGCGATCGGCACTGTCCGCTATAGAGCCACCTACATTCATTTAAAAATGTAGCGCCTCCGGAAAAAGGGACGTTAGTACCATGGATTAGTACTAGTATGTATAACTAAACACCATCTAGTTAGAAAGAACTTTCATACAAGAATAAGGAAATCACAAGTATAATTCGAAAGCTTAAAACGATCACCAGATAATCAAATAAAAGAATCATACAACTTTCACATAATTTTCCATTGCTTTTAGTTTGGGGCATTTCATGCTGTTCATCATTGTTCACAATACCACCGCTATCTTGAGCGGAGTCCGATCTCAATTCGATCGGCTAGGTTGCTTCATTTGAGACATATACCTCAATCACAATCTCATTTTCTTTTTCCGAAATTCAATATCAGCACAATACCACTATGTGTGCGGCATGGCGTCTGATTTCGGCCCGATCGGCTAGGCCGCCTTACCAAGACGTTGTTCCCTTTTTATTAATCGTCTTGTTTCAATCTTTGTTTCACATATATCATTTCATAGGCACTTGGGGCCACAACTATCACATCATTTTTGGCACTAGGGCACATTTCGCATCATTCCTAATTTCAATGTTAGCTTTGTAATTTAGGATAATAGGTGCACACAAGAGCAATTTAAATTGTAAGCATAGATAAAACTTCACATAGATGGCACAACAAACGCAGCTTCAAGAATAACATTTCAATACATGATTCATATTCTTCGCACCTTTTCAAGTTACCAAGAATAGCACATTGATCATATTGAGACACACCTTTCACGTATATAAAGTTGCAACACCAATTCATGTGAAATAACAATCAATACAACAATCCAACTTTAATCTTAACGCATTTATACAAACACCAACGGAGCTCAATTTCTAAAAAGACGGGGTTTTAGCCATACATACCTCAATAGAGCTTTCCTTAAATTCTTACAAAGTTCCGGGACTCTTAGCAACTTCAATCTATTTTATAGGAATTACAAATTGAACCAAGAATTAGAGACATGATTAAGATTCTAGCTCATTTGAGCATATTATCAAGCACTAAGTGTGCATTGTGATCTTAGGTCCCTTTTGTGAGGAATTTCTTCAATCTTATACTCCAATTGCTATCCTTTTTAGTTCACAACCTCCCCATACCCCATTATCTTTTATGCATGTAAGATTATCAGCTCTTATTCCTATGAACTCACTTGCTAATCACTTATTTTAATAGAAATTTCGAAATTATCGATTAGGGCACAAGTTCTTACCTCTTAAGGTGAAGACCTAGTAATTTCACTTGACAATCTTCAAGGATTTGGGACAAAAATTGAGTGGGGACTTGATGAAGATCACTCCCTCTCTCTAGAACTTCCTCTCTCACTCTATATGCAGTAAAATAACAGAAAATGGGTCTAATGGGGTGTTTTTAATGGGATGGGGTCGGGTTTTAAAAGTTAGAAAATAGGAGCCCCGACAAAATCTGTGATCGCATATGCGATCGCATAATTGACATGTGGCCCGCGAAATGGACCGCAAAAATGGCTTCAAAAACCTAAACAAACTGCCCGGGTATGCGACAGGAATGCGGTCCGCATACCAGTTCTGCGGTCGCATAATGCACCGCAGAACTGCCCCTCACAAAATTCCAAGGGGATTATGTGATGACTATCCGGCCCGCATATTGATTATGAGATCGCATAGTTGGCCGCATAGTTGACCTCAAAATTACCATCAAACTGTCTGACTCCGCGGCGACTATGCGGTCCGCAAAGCTATTATACGACCACATAATGGACCGCATAAATGCACTTTTTTGGAAAATATTATTCCTTAACTTTTAATGCATAGATCAGTCAAAAGGGTCCGAACCGCGGCTCGCGAGCTCGCGAGCCGCGAAGAATTTTACAAATTTCTAACACGTATTCCTAACTTGGCACTACGAGCTCTCGGGTTTTGAATAGAAATTTCCACGGGGCCTTACATCCTCCCCCACTTAGGATCATTCATCCTCGAATGAGGATCAAGATTCACTCATTAGATATCTTTATGCAACCTCGGCTTTTCACAATCATGGAACATGTCAACAGCCCCAAATTGGCTAACTCCCTAAATTTCCAAAAATTTCGCTAGAGTTTCCTTTGTATCTAGGCCTATCCACCTGCCAGAGAGCCCCAGAAACATATCCTAATAGCATATACTTATTTCATAGACATAACATAACTTGCACAACACTAACCATAGCCGCATAGGCAACATATAACCAAAATAAAACAGAACAGTTTTACATAGATCAAATCAAGGATACAGAGTTCATAGGAACCCAATGCATAAAAACTATTACATGGCTATACAAAAAAATGTGGGTACTTCCTTCTCATTTCTTCCTCGGCTTCCCAAGTGGCTTCCTCAACCTGCTGGTTCCGCCATAACACTTTTACGGAGGCAATTTCCTTATTTCTCAATTTCCGGACCTGCCTATCAAGAATGGCAACTGGAACTTCTTCATAGGACAGTTCTTCATTAACCTCAATAGTTTCAACTGGCACAATAGTGGACGGATCTCCCACGACCTTCTTCAACATAGACACATGGAAGACTACGTGTACCAATGACATCTCGGGTGGTAGTTCGAGCTTGTATGCCACCTGATCAATCCTCTGAATGATCCTGTACGGTCCGACATACCTTGGACTCAATTTTCCTTTCTTCCCAAAACGCATGATACCCTTCATGGGTGGAAACCTTCAAAAACACCCAATCATCTTTTTTGAACTCCAAATCTCTGCGGTGAACGTCCGAATAAGACTTTTGGCGACTCTGAGTAGTTTTCAACCTTTCTTTAATAATTTTTACTTTCTCCATGGCTTGGTGCACAAGGTCCGGCCCTATCAATTCAGCTTCTCCAACCTCGAACCACCCTATGGGAGACCTACATCTCCTACCATACAATGCCTCAAATGGTGCCATCTGGATACTAGCGTGGAAGCTGTTGTTATAAGCAAACTCTATGAGTGGCAAATGCTCATCCTAACTATCTTTGAAATCAAGAGCACAAGCACACAACATGTCCTCAAGCGTCTGAATAGTCCGCTCTTCTTGCCCGTCGGTCTGAGGGTGAAAAGCTGTGCTAAGATTTACCTGCGTGCCCAAACCTTGCTGGAATTTCTTCTAAAAGTTGGCCGTGAACTGAGCCCCTCAATCTGAAATGATTGAGACTAGAGTACCATGCAACCTGACTATTTCCTTGATATACAACTGAGCATACTGTTCCGCTATGTCGGTGGATTTGACTGGCATGAAGTGCGCTGATTTCGTGAGTCGATCCACGATTACCCAAATTGAGTCTAACTTGCACGGAGTGCGCGGTAACCCTACCACAAAATACATGTTGATCATTTCCCATTTCCACATCGGAATTTCTGTGTTTTGAGCCAATCCACCGGGCCTTTGATGTTCGGTTTTCACTTGCTAAAAGTTCGGACATCTTGCCACAAATTCCGCCACCTCCTTTTTCATGTTGTTCCACCAATAAACTTCCTTGAGATCATGATACATTTTTGTAGAACCTAGGTGCACAGAATACCTGGAAGTGTGAGCTTCCGCCATGATCCTTTCCCGAAGACCGTCAATATCCGGAACACATAGGCGGCCTTGGTACCGTAGGGTACCATCATCCATGCCAATACATTATCTATCCTACCCATTGACAATATTGCCTCAAAATCGGTTGCATCTGCGAGATCTCGAGATTACTAGCGTGGACCAGCTGTTGTTATAAGCAAACTCATGACCGCAGTCAGGCAAATGCTCATCCTCCTAACTATCTTTGAAATCAAGAGCACACAGCACAAACAATGTCCTCAAGCGTCTGAATAGTCCGCTCTTCTTGCCCGTCGGTCTGAGGTGAAAAGCTGTGCTAAGATTTACCTGCGTGCCAACCTTGCTGGAATTTCTTCTAAAAGTTGGCCGTGAACTGAGCCCCTCAATCTGAAATGATTGAGACTAGAGTACCATGCAACCTGACTATTTCCTGATATAACAACTGAGCAACTGTTTCCGCTATGTCGGTGGATTTGACTGGCATGAAGTGCGCTGATTTCGTGAGTCGATCACGATTACCCAAATTGAGTCTAACCTTGCACGGAGTGCGCGTAACCCTACCACAAAATACATGTTGATCATTTCCCATTTCCACATCGGAATTCTGTGTTTTGAGCCAATCCACCGGGCCTTTGATGTTCGGTTTCACTTGCTAAAAGTTCGGACATCTTGCACAAATCCGCCACCTCCTTTTTCATGTGTTTCCACCAATAAACTTCCTTGAGATCATGATACATTTTTGTAGAACCTAGGTGCACAGAATACCTGGAAGTGTGAGCTTCCGCCATGATCCTTTCCCGAAGACCGTCAATATCCGGAACACATAGGCGGCCTTGGTACCGTAGGGTACCATCATCCATGCCAAAGGAAAAAGTTGTGGTCTTGTGTTTATTAATCCCCTCTTTCAGTTGTGCTAATAATGGATCGTTGAATTGCTTCTCTTTCACCTCCACCACAAGCGACAATTCAACCCTATTCTGCACAATTATCCCTCCTTCATCAGAGTCCGCAAGGCGAACTCCCAAACTAGCCAATTGATGAACCTCCCGGGCCAACGGCCTTTGATACGCCTTCAGATGAGCCAAACTCCCCATAGATTTTTGACTAAGAGCGTCCGCCACAACATTAGCCTTTCCCGGGTGATAGAAAATATCAATGTCATAGTCCTTGAGTAACTCTAGCCATCTTCTTTGTCTCAGATTCAACTCCTTCTGCTTGAAAATATATTGAAGGCTTTTGTGGTCCGTGAATACATCCACATGGACTCCATATAGATAATGTTGCCAAATCTTCAGCGCAAACACTACTGCCGCAAGCTCTAAGTCGTGGGTTGGATAGTTCTTTTCATGGTTCTTGAGTTGCTTAGAAGCATAGGCTATAACCTTACCGTGTTGCATTAACACACACCCAAGCCCGATCCTTGAAGCATCGCAATACACCACAGACCCCTCTGTACCCTCTGGCAGGGTTAATACCGGTGTTGTAGTCAATCTTGATTTCAATTCTTGGAAGCTCCTTTCACAAGCATCGGACCACTGGAACTTAACTTCTTTCTGGGTCAATTTAGTCAAGGGAGAGGCAAGAGTAGAAAATCCCTCCACAAACCTTCTGTAGTACCTAGCCAAACCCAAGAAACTGCGAATCTCTGTTGGAGTAGTAGGTCTAGGCCAATTCTTTACTGCTGCAATCTTTTGAGGATCAACCATAATTCCTTCCCTGGAGATGATATGACCCAAGAACGCGACATTCAAGCCAAAATTCACATTTCGAAAATTTTGCATACAGTTGGTGTTGTTGAAGAGTCTGCAGAACTGCTCTGAGGTGGTTAGCATGATCCTCTCGACTTCGGGAATACACAAGAATATCATCAATGAACACTATCACAAAGGAGTCTAGAAAAGGCTTGAAGCTCGATCCATAAGATCCATGAAAGCTGCCGGGGCATTTGTTAGCCCAAAAGACATTACCAGAAATTCAAAGTGCCCATACCGACTCCTGAAAGCTATTTTTGGAATATCATGCTCCCTTATCTTCAATTGATGATACTCGGACCGCAAGTCAATTTTTGGAAAACACGTAGCACCTTGCAATTGATCAAACAAGTCATCTATCCTTGGTAGACGGTATTTATTTTTTATTGTGACTTTGTTAAGTTGCCGGTAGTCAATACACATCCGTAGCGACCCATCTTTCTTCCTTACAACAAAACCGGTGCGCCCCATGGTGACACACTTGGCCGGATGAAACCCTTCTCTAGCAAATCCTTCAATTGTTCCTTTAGCTCTTTCGACTCTGTCGGTGCCATTCTGTAAGGTGGAATTGATATAGGCTGCGTGCCTGGCATCACATCAATTCCAAAATCAATCTCCCTGTCTGGTGGGATCCCAGGGAGCTCATTTGGAAAGACATCCGGAAATTCATTCACAACTGGCACGGACTCAAGGCTAGGTGCCTCGGCATCTGCGTCCGTAACCCGAACTAAATGATAGATACACCCCTTCTTGATCATCTTTATGGCCTTAAGGTAAGAAATAAACCGACCTTTAGGCACTACATTATCTCCCTTCCATTCAACAACAGGCTCATTAGGAAACTCAAGCCTCATAGTTCTAGTCCGACAATGAAGCTTAGCGAAACATGAATAAAGCCAATCCATCCCTATTATTACATCAAAATCGACCATCCCCAATTTAATGAGATCGGCCATGGTATCCCTACCACGTACCGTGAAAACACAACCTCTATAAACTCGAGCAGCCGTAATTGACTCATCAATCGGAGTAGACACCGAAAATGGTTCATGAAGCTGATCCGGTTCTATCCCAAATTCCATAGCAACAAAAGGGTTAATATAGGACAAGGTGGAACCGGGGTCAATAAGTGCATACACATTATGAGATTGGACAGTCAGAATACCTGTAACAATATCTGGAGAAGCCTCTGCAGTCTGGCGACCACTCATAGCATAGAACCGGTTGGGTCCTCCCGAATTCTGCGCACCACCCCTAGCTGCACCACGCCCCGCGGGTGCTGGGGTACCTCGAGATGGAGATGGGGTTGAAGATGTAGTAGCTGCTGGGCTGGCTGGCTGTGTTGTGCCCCTGCCCACTCCCTGGCGGATACACGACAATGCCTCTGAATATGACCCCTCATCCCACATCCATAGCATACGGGTAACTCCAAGTAGCAAATCCCTGAGTGCATCTTCCCGCACCTAGGGCACGGGGACCTCTGCTGCTGTTGGGATCCCTCTCCTGACCGACCCCGCTGGTAGGATCCCCTGCTGCCTTGACTGGGCCTGAAACGACTCCACTGCTGCTATTGGATGGGCCCTGATGGTGGTGCACTGGCTGAAGACTGTGCAACAGACTGGGACAGCCCTGATGATCCCCCCCGGAAAGCTGATCTTCCCCCACCTAGTGACTCACCCATGTTGCCTGTAGACCGGGTCTTTATGTTACCCTCTATCTCCATTCTGTTCTTTAGCTTACGGTTCTCTGTGGCCTGAGCAAATGCCACCATCTTCCCATAATTCATGTCAGAGTTCAGGGCAGCTGTAGAAGCCTCATTAATAGTCAAAGGATTAAGGCCCTGAACAAACCGGCGCACCCTAGCCTCCATTGTGGGCAACATGCGAATAGCATACTTGGACAGGCGGGCAAACTACATATAGTACTCCCACACACTTCTGCTACCTTGCTTCAGATTCTCAAACTCTGGTGCACGGGCTGCCCTTGTCTCAGCAGGCAGGAAATGATCTATAAAGGCATCGGCAAACTCGCTCCACCTCGCCGTAGGGCTCCCCTCCTCACGGGGATCTTCCCATAACTCAAACCACGAATAGGCCACCCCTTTCAAACTGTAGGCAGCTAACTCTACTCACTCTGTCTTAGTTGCACGCATAACCCTGAGGGTCTTGTGCATCTCATCAATAAAATCCTGAGGGTCTTCTTCCGGATTGGCACCCGTAAACACTGGTGGGTCTAACCGAAGAAATCTGTTCACCCTGAAACTGGTGGAATCCCCTTGTTGGCTAGATGAACTGGGTGCGACATTTGACCTTTGGGCCTGAGAGGCCACTAGCTGAGTCAACATCTGAATAGCTCCCCTAAGATCCCCATCAGAAATACCAGAACCGGAAGCTGGGGTTGGAGGCGGAATAGGAGTATCAATGGGAGGGATAGTGGTACCCACCGTAGATGTAGGAACTGAGGCAGTCTGCTCCAGAATAGAAGAATCAGGCAGGGTGATAGCAGGGCGATTATCCTCCCCCGCAGTATCAAGTATTGAATCATCGGCCACTCTTGAGGTGGCACTGGCTCCTTGGCCAATTTTGGCTTTCTTCTTAGGTGCCATGTACTGAAAATTGAAGGAATGCATTAGTTAGAGGAGGAATAGTTTCACAATTGTCGCACGATCCAGAATATCAAAGAAGGGTGTTATTCCTAAATGCCCAAGTAGCATCCAACTTATAGATGTGGTCGACTACACACCGATAAGAAGGACTCTACTAGACACGGCTCCGAGACATCCTAGGACACTTTAAAACCTTAGACTCTGATACCAAGTTTGTCACGCCCCAACCTCGGGAGGCGCGACCGGCGCTCAATCGAGTGAACCCAACTGAGCAAGCCTTATTAACAATTTCTACCCAACTCAATACGATTAAGGAAACCCTGCTTTCGTTTATTTAGACAATAGCAAAATCGAACATTCGACATTGTTAGTTCATTTTTATATCACAAATCTTAAATCATGGCTAAGTTTCCAAGATTTCGTACAGTTATAGTTTAGACGAACTAGAGTATAAAATTACAACACAGTTCATTAACCCATCCAACACCCATACATAACCTACACAAATGTCTACGGAGCCTCTATGGATACAAAAGACAATTTATGACAACGCCGGCAACAAGGCCCCGGCTATAACTCAAAAGTGGAAGTCTACAACAAAAGATGTACAACATAACCCCTTGAAGGAAAAAGTGGCTCACCAAGATTTTGAGAGGAGGACACTTCGCTACGCGCGATCGGCACTGTCCGCTATAGAGCCACCTACATTCATTTAAAAATGTAGCGCCCCCGGAAAAAGGGACGTTAGTACCATGGAATAGTACTAGTATATATAACTAAACACCATCTAGTTAGAAAGAACTTTCATACAAGAATAAGGAAATCACAAGTATAATTCGAAAGCTTAAACGATCACCAGATCATCAAATAAAAGAATCATACAACTTTCACATAATTTTCCATTGATTTTAGTTTGGGGCATTTCATGTTGTTCATCATTGTTCACAATACCACTGCTATCTTGAGCGGAGTCCGATCTCGATCCGATCTGCTAGGTTGCTTCATTTGAGACATATACCTCAATCACAATCTCATTTTCTTTTTCCGGAATTCAATATCAGCATAATACCACTATGTGTGCGGCATGGCGTCCGATCTCGGCCCGATCGGCTAGGCCACCTTACCAAGGCGTTGTTCCCTTCTCATTAATCGTCTTGTTTCAATCTTTGTTTTACATATATCATTTCATAGGCACTTGGGGCCACAACTATCACATCATTTTTGGCACTAGGGCACATTTCGCATCATTCCCAATTTCAATGTTAGCTTTGCAATTTAGGATAATAGGTGCACACAAGAGCAATTTAAATTTTAAGCATAGATAAAACTTCACATAGATGGCACAACAAACGCAGCTTCAAGAATAACATTTCAATACATGATTCATATTCTTCGCACCTTTTCAAGTTACCAAGAATAGCACATTGATCATATTGAGACACACCTTTCACGTATATAAAGTTGCACCATCAATTTATATGAATTAACAATCAATACAACAATCCAACTTTAATCTTACCGCATTTATACAAACACCAACGGAGCTCAATTTCTAAAAAGACGGGGTTTTAGCCATACATACCTCAATAGAGCTTTCCTTAAATTCTTACAAAGTTCCGGGACTCTTAGCAACTTCAATCTATTTTATAGGAATTACAAATTGAACAAAGAATTAGAGACATGATTAAGATTCTAGCTCATTTGAGCATATTATCAAGCACTAAGTGTGCATTGTGATCTTAGGTCCCTTTTGTGAGAAATTTCTTCAATCTGATACTCCAATTGCTATCCTTTTTAGTTCACAACCTCCCCATACCCCATTATCTTTTATGCATGCAAGATTATCAGCCCTTATACCCGTGAACTCACTTGCTAATCACTTATTTTAATAGAAATTTTGAAATTATAGATTAGGGCACAAGTTCTTACCTCTTAAGGTGAAGACCTAGTAATTTCACTTGACAATCTTCAAGGATTTGGGTCCATAATTGAGTGGGGACTTGATTAAAATCACTCCCTCTCTCTCTAGAACTTCCTCTCTCACTCTATATGCAGTAAAATAACAGAAAATGGGTCTAATGGGGAGTTTTTAATGGGATGGTGTCGGGTTTTAAATGTTAGAAAATAGGAGCCCCGACAAAATCTGCGACGCATATGCGATCGCATAATTAACATGCGGCCCGCGAAATGGGCCGCAAAAATGGCTTCAAAATCTTGAACAAACTGCCCGGGTATGCGACAGGAATGCGGTCCGCATACCTGTTCTACAGTCGCATAATGCACCGCAGAACTGCCCCTCGCAAAATTCCAAGGGGATTATGCGATGACTATGCGGCCCGCATATTGATTATGCGATCGCATAGTTGGCCGCATAGTTGACCTCAAAATTACCATCAAACTGTCTGACTCCGCGACGACTATGCGGTCCGCATAGCTATTATGCGACAGCATAATGGACCGCATAAATGCACTTTTCTGGAAAACATTATTCCTTAACTTTTAATGCATAGATCAGTCAAAAGGGTCCGAACCGTGGCTCGCGAGCCGCGAAGAATTTTATAAATTTTTAACACGTATTCCTAACTTGACACTACGAGCTCTCGGGTTTTGAGTAAAAATTTTCAAGGGGCCTTACACCGCATCTTTTTCCTTAATACCACTTTATGCTAATTCCCTTAGGGCATATTTTGGCCTATATAGTTAGTCCCGCCGCTTATTGAGGCCGACCCTGGACGACCTCGATGAGCGGACTCTGCTAGTTGTGGTTGAGAAGTTTAGGCGAGCAGGTCGAGTAGTGGCATTTCAGATGAGGTGGTGACTTGGCCTTTCGTGAGCTGCAACCTAAGTTCACGCCGATTCAGAGTGACTTCATGACATCATGCGTCATTATTACGCGTTTTCCCGATGCCTTGTATTATTTCTCGCGCCTCTGCCATTTCGATTCCTGCGCTGGGTAGTAACGATTTGATTTCTCGATTCTGGTGCTTGAACTCTTATAAATAGGTATATGGAATCATTTACCTACGTTTTCCATACTTTACATTGAACCTTTGTGTCTTCTTCCACATTCTTCATTTAGAGTTCTTATCCTCTGATGAGTGGTGATTTTACCACTCATTCTAGTTTCTTTTCTTTAGTTTTTATGTTCTTTAACTATAATATGAGGTCATTTATGGTGTGTATTGTTATATTTTCAGGTAAATGATGCCATGAAGTGATTTGAATTCAATTGGAGTAGAATTGAGCAAAAACGGGTGAAAACCATGCAAAACTC
Organism: Nicotiana attenuata; assembly: GCF_001879085.1. Classification (NCBI taxonomy): domain Eukaryota; kingdom Viridiplantae; phylum Streptophyta; class Magnoliopsida; order Solanales; family Solanaceae; genus Nicotiana; species Nicotiana attenuata. The sequence goes on from NW_017670965.1 coordinate 143,939, forward strand.
TCCTGTGATTGCGCATCTGCGTAAGATTGGTCGCAGAAGCGACCCCGCTTCTGCGGGAACTGGTCCGCATCCGCGAAGATGATTTACTTTGCCAAAAACCGCATCTGTGTGTATATTACCGCATCTGCAGTGGCGCATCTGTGCTTGGGAGCCCGCATCTGCGGTGCCAGAAGTTTATTTGATTTTCCGCTTCTGGGTTGGGGTATCCGCTTATGCGAAGCCGCACCTGCGAGGATTCTTCCGCAGGTGCGGTCAACGGGCATCAGAATTGGGCTGGATTGACATTCACATTTTCTCAATTCCAAACCCACAAATACACGACCAAACCTATTGGGAAAAAATCTTTTAGCTTATTTTCAGTTCCATACACTAGAGAGAACAAGGTTGGAAGCTAGGGTTTGCACACACACTTTGGTCTTAAGATTTTGAAGATTGTGGTTAAGAATTTCTTACTCTTTTGTACTCATTTCTTTATTTCCTTGCTTTGTATTGAATATCTAAGTGCGTAGTATTGTATTCAACACTTGAATCTTGTTTATGGAAATAATCATATTTAAAGTGTGGATAAATACCTTGTTGTGCTTATGTATTTAATGATTTTTTATCTTTTATGAAGTGAGTTGTTGTTACTTTAATTATTCTTGTTCTTTAATGTTTCCATAGAGATTAGCTAACCCTAGGACTTGCCCATTTACTCCAAATTAATTTTGGAAAAGATTATTTGGGGTTGGGAAAGATTAATTAACAAGAACTTGAGGCTTTAACCCTCATTTTATAGATTCTACCTAGGGATAGGATTGAACTATTTGTAGCCATATCCGGGTGTGCTTAATCTCCTAATTGTTTTAGGGATAATTCAATTAGGAAGTCTTGTTAGTCTTTGGAAGAAGCTAATATAGAATTATTACCCGTGGCTAATTAACATAAACTCGCTCATATTTGTAAAATCGTGAAATACATTGGATCGTTACTTGAGTGTAATTCCCAATGCATCCATCCTTGTAGCCATTGATTATTTTACTTGCTTTCTAGGTTAGTTTACATTTCCGCATTTAGGTATAAATCTTTTCTCAAATCTATTCTTAGTGTTTGGCATTGCATAATAAGTGATAATTCTCTTACATTTAATCGCCTACATATTGTTCTCTGTGGGATTCGACCCCGACTCATAGTTGGGTAAATTATATTGCATGCGGCCGTGTCCATTTACTTTTTAGTAGTGGATTTGGACGTCATCAAAAATTGGCGTCGTTGCCGGAGAACAATTTGGCGTAATTTAGGTTGTTTGAGAAATAGGCGTAAGTTCTTTGGTCCAAACTTGTGAATATTCGTGTAATTATTTTTCTTACCTTGGTCTATTTTTCGTGTTTATTTTCTTATTTTTGAAAAATGGCATCATATAATGAAAATTGGTCGGATGGTAGTTGTTCATACTTTGATGACCCTTGTCCTTATTGTGGAGGACCACACTCGTGGAAAAATCGTTTAAATTCTCCCGGGGGTGGATTGTGCGCACAATCTCAAACCCATGAGTGGAGTATTTGTGATAAGTGTGGTTGCCAAAATGGTCATTGGGAGTATTGTGCTTATTTGTCCTTCACTTCCCCAAGCCCCCACTATGATGATTCTACTTTTTATGATGAAAATGATAGGGCTATGGAAGTGGAAGAAGTTGACCATGGTCAAAATGGAGAGTTCAAGTTCATGTTAGAATGCCTACTTGAAGGAGGAAACAAAGAGAAAAGTGCCTTGGAGGAGCTTTTGAAAAATAGCCTCCAAAATGACTTGGCACTTGAAAGGTTGCACTCACAAATGGGAGAAATGCTTGAAGCTTTAGAGGTCCAAAAAGCCTCGGAAGTTAATGATAGCCAAGAATTTTCCATAGATGTGGAAGCTGAAAATCCTTCCTTTGCACTTGATCAAAACCAAGAAGAACTCTCAAATGCTCAAAATGAGAAGATGATGCTCATGTTGGAGACCATTCTTGAAAATGAGGAGAAGCACAACTTTGCACTCGAGGACTTGAAACAAAGCTTGACTCACAATGATGAACATATCCGCACTTTGGAAGATCAAATGAAAATATTGGTTGAGGCTCACTATGCCCACCAACTTGAGAGTGTGGGAGGAAGTCAAGAAGAGTCCAATTTCGAGGAAGAAAGTGAGCTCTACTTTGAGGAATCAAGAATTGAACATCCACCAACCGACTCCATGAGTGTTAGTGATGCCAAGAAAAATATGAAATTAGAGTCATCCGGTGTAAATGAAAATTTAGTTGAGATTGACTCTAGTTCGAGGGAAAAAGAGGATGTCAAAAACCGGAAAGAATTGTAATTTGGAGGTGTGATGTCACATTCCAAGCATTTTTCAACATTGAAATTGTGTGGTGAATGGGAATTGAACCACACGAGTCAATGAGGGATTGCGAGGAGGAAAGGCAAAATCCATACATCTTACAATTTGAGGGAACAAGAAGGCAAAATGACATTCCTCACATGAAATCCAAGAAATGCAAAATGAAGAAATTGAGGTTTGGCTTGATCATCAACTTACCACCCCCCACCGCTCGTGGTCACAAGCTTGATTCCAAGCTAGGTGCCCAGTTCATATCGTCTAAGTGGCGAGAAAAATGGTAAAGTTGTCTTGCGTCGTGCCACGACGTTAAATGCGGCGCTTCATGGGAGGCAACCCATGTGTGGTAACATCCTTTTTGTCCTTTAAATTTTAACTTTTGTTAGATAGATTTGATTGAGCAACTTAAAGTGTATTTTAGAGTGCAGGTGATTCAAAAGATCATAACACAGGGTAAAATTGCGAGTGAAAGGGAAGAAAAGTCACCATGGGAAGTCTGCTACACATATGCGGTCACATTTTGACTATGCGGACCGCATAGTGGTCGCAGACCTGGGCAGTTTGTTCAGCAAATATTGATGGTCGAAATGCGGCGAGAACATGCACTTCGCGGACCGCATATCGGTTATGCGATCGCACAAGTGCACCGCATTGTGTAGATGAGCAACTTAAGTTGAAACCACCGCATAACACTTATGCGGTCGCATAAGGTGTTATGCGGTGACTTATCCACCGCAGTTTCACAGGTAAGTATCCCTACCCTTTCGCACAACAAAACACACCAGCACTCAGACACACTCACTTCCCTCTTAAACAAACAAACAAAAAAACGAAACAAAAAGAAAAAGGAGATCTTTCTTTCGTATTTATTTTCTTTAGTAGCTTGGTGTTATTAGTATTAGTTACTTTTATTTTAAGTATCCTCTTTAGTAGTTTTGTTATTTTATTTTTATTTCCTTAGTAGTATTTCCTTGGGTTTTCTTCATGCTACGGTTCTTTTCCAAGGAATATTTTTGAAGTGAACCGGGTGACTTTTCCCTATGATAGATGGCGTGACAACTTTCTTAAGGAAATTAGTCTTGTTTTGTTATGTGGAGACTATTGGATTATTTGGTACTAATAGAATTAGTCTCTTGCATGTGAAATGTGAATTAAGAATACCCCTCCGAATTTTGGTTTTAAATTGAAAAAGTAAATTCATGGGAAGGAATAATTTTTGTGATAAATTTTGGCTCTTTTAGTGACTCTTTGCACACTAGTTGGCATGATATTGCTCTAAATACTCTTATAAAAAAAAAAGTGAAATTGATCTGTCTTGACTAGTTCATGTGCCATGTGTGTTAGTTTTTGTTAGAAATAATTCTTGTGTTTACTTATATCATCTAGAACTTGCCCGGTTGGTCTTTCAATGCTAATGTTAGTTATGTTTGGTTGGAGGGATGACTTTATGCATTCTTTGTGATCTTTGAAAAACTTCTTTTGCCTTTCAAGCCTACCATTGCATAAATATTATCACTAGCTTACCCCATTTGAGCCTTTAACCTCTTTTTTGGCCACCTCATTACAAACTTTTACCCTTTTGTGAATAATTCTATCTTTTGAACCTGTCCCTCCTTGAATATTGAGAATGAGGCTAAAAGCCTAAGTTGGGGTGTTGGTGTCAAAGTAGAAATTGGTAAGGTTGTACATTGAGGTATAATTACTCAAGCTCCAAAAGGAAGTAGTTATATACAAATATATATATATATATATATATATATATATATATATATATATATATATATATATATATATATATATATATATATATATATACAAATTTATATATATATATATATATGTGTGTGTGTGTGTGTGTGTGTGTGTAAATATGGAGCCTTGAGAAAAATAGAGAGGAACTTCAGGGGGGTTCTATGTTGGTAACTAGATGCCAATAAAGGCTATGTGGTTTAAAAAGAAGCAAAATGCAAAAAGAAAGACAAATGTGAGTAATATTCAAGGAGGGTGTAGTCACTTGTATCCCAAATGCTTATCCTACCCTTTCCTAAACCTACATTACAAGTTTAAAAAGTCCTTATGGGATCTCCAACCGAATGTTCTTGAATAGGCGGCGAATTAAAATAGGGGCAAGCTTATGGCATGATATTTTGTAACACTTGAAATTCTTTGTTGAGAGTGAGCGTCTTTGTGCATTTGTCCCTTGTGTTGTTATTGTAAATATGGTGATTTTGGGACTTTCTTTTGAGGGCACATGAATTAGGATGGATTGGTAACATTGTTGTATCCGGAAATGAGTAAATGGTGCATATGTAGTAGACTAGTGCTTTTGAGTCACTTCTTGAGGCTTTTTGTTGTCACTTGATTACTTTGAAAATCCTTTGCATTTCTTGAAAGTGTTTTTAAATGAGGGAATTATTTGGTTAAGATTCGCTTGCTTGAGCCTAACTATTAGTACCAACCAAATCTGTAAGTATGGTGATTAATTGGGAATGTGATTTGTAAATGATAGCAATACTACTTGTGCTTTAAATGGTAGAGCCTCATTGAAGTGTTGGTTTTGATTTGCTTGAGGACAAGCAAAAGCTTCACTATCGTGTATCTTCCTTCCTTGATTCCGGTAGTACCAACTGCTCACAACCCTTCTTTACTTGCAATATGCTCTTCTTTTAGGGAAAAAAGAAAAAAGATGGTTAACGTATCTTCTAGTTCTGGTAGAGTATCTGACCTTGTTCCTTTAGCGGTACGTATGCCTCCCCAATTATGATAGTGTTCCCATTGCCGTCGAAGATGAGAATTTTCCTACGGTTGAGGAGATAATCCCTCGTAGTGAAAAGGTTAGATCTGATTTTTCAAAGGTGCCCGAGGATGACCCTGAGATCTCGGGGACATTGATGAAAGAGGCTGAAATTGCCGAGTTTAGGGCAAAGCTCAAAATTCCTACCCACATTGATTTAATTATATCTGAACACGATGCGGTGCAAATACATCGCCCTGGGTATTGCGCTTTCTATACATGCCATTTCTATGTCGGCTACTCCTTCCCCGTTCTCCCATTGGCGAAGGAATTATGCCGCTATTACGGTGTTTGGCCGGCCCAACTTTCACCATATATCTACAAGCTTATCCGCTTGCTCATGAAATATGCATAATTAGTCGGGGTCGGGGTGTCGCTTCGTCATTTGATGCACCTCTTTGCCCCCAGTTTCCATAGAGGGATGATGTTGCATCTTCGCCACCGAGGGAACAAGTGTTAGGTGGTGAAGATGAATGATAAGGAAAATCGTCAGTTTTGGCTCAACTACTTCTACGCCAAAATCGAGGACGTGGTGGCCAACGCGGACGGGTTCCCTGAGGCGTGGAATTATGCTCGTAAGTATTTCTCTGTTTCTCTTCATTCCTTCTTTTTTATCAAGCGTTTGTTGTGCCAGTTTTAGCCATGTTTTGATACTTCGTTCTTTCTTCGTGCAGTCGAGACTTAGCCTCCTCCTCTGGTCGAGGATATTCATGACTGGGTTAGCCAAGTTCTGCCTCACACGGTGGGGATACGCGAGTGGCTGGCCTTTGTCAAGAAATTCGGGTCGTCGTTTTTGGCGGCCGGTGAGTTCGTCTGTTTTTACTTAAAAATTGTTTTGACTTTGTGGTCGCTTGCTTGTCATAGCATTCAGGAAATGATTTATTATTATTATTATTATTATTATTATTATTATTATTATTATTATTATTATTTTCTTAAGAGGAAGACCGCTTCGGAGTCGGCTCCCGCCGTGATTGTGGCCAGGCCTGCTTGGTTGCCGACTGCATCTATTCCCCCTTCTGCTGCGGCTAGGTCCGCTCGGTCGTCGACCGCATCTGTAGCGCCACTTCCGACTTCTCCCTTGGATCAACTAATAGACGAGGAAGATGAGTCTTTGTCGAGCGACGAGGGCTTGATTTCCCCTAAAAGGATATCGGTGGACATTGGTGATGGGACCGTCCATGCCGTAGATTAGTAAGGGCGATCATGAAACGACGACCGTGATGCTTGATGATAACGAGTTGTCGTGTGAGAACCCGCCCTCAACTGAGGTCGTAGAGGGTGTATCATTTTATGATGCCGAGATTGGAGCTGGAGGGTCGTTCGTGAGATTTTGATGCTTCACGGTGAGATGAGCCCTCGTCCTCGCGACCGGCTGATATTCCTGCTTCGTCGATCAATGAGAGAGAGAAGGGAGTCGTCGGGGATGGTTATGAAATGGGCTCAGACCTAATGCGGACGAGGTGAGAATGTTGAGGGAGGGGTTTTCCCGTGTTGATGTGAGATTGGAGGGGTCCACGCGAACCATAGCGATCCCCATGGATCGAGACTTGCTAGTGAACACGAAGAACATAGTCCCTTCCCTGGGCCCCCTTGTTCCGATGTGGAGGGTAAAACTCTTGAGAAATTGAATGACGTTGCCTTGTCAAGGAGTATAGCCGGCCTCATACTCCGGATAAGTTTCTTGACCATTTTTCAAGTTCAACGCTTTCTGATTCGTTCTCATTTTCTGTTTTCTCTTCTTCTCTTATTTAAGACTGTGGTTTTGGAGATTGAGAGTTCCCGGCGGGAGGCGAGGTGCAATGCTATTTTTCAAAAGATGGAGCGGAAGTATCGCGACTACCGTAACAAGCACCGCGAGATTGCAGGCGGTTTGGTGAGAGCGGCAATTTCCAGGTTCTCCGAGCTGAACTGAAGGAGAAGAATGACGAGTTGGTGAGAGTCATCGGAAAATGCAGCGTCCTCGAGAGAGCATTAAGGGATAAAGAAGAGGAGCTTGAGGTGAGAAAAGGGGTCGAGGTCCAATGTGCCGACCTTCAAGTCCAAGTGGCATCGTTGCGCGCCGAGCTCGAGGAGTGTCAAGTCAAAGTGGACACTCTAGGTGGCGAGGTCGCTGAGAAAGCAGCAGAGTAGGAGAAGGCAAAATTGACTCGGTTGAGGGCTTCGAGGAAAGATGAGGCTTTGGAGGCCGTAATCCGCGTTCTTTGTTCTGAGTGGGAGAGTGATCTGGAGATGGCCAGGCTTAGAGAGGAGCGGCTTGATGAGCGAATAGGGGAGCTGGAAAAAGAGACTCCAGGCCTTAATGATGGAGTTGCTGCTCTCGGAGTCGAGAAGGCCCAATTGTTGGCTCAACTGTCTTCTTCTCGCACTTCTGCTTTTCCTGATGTTCTGCGGGATCTGTATGAGAAATGGATCAACGCCGAGGCCCAACTGGATATATTTAGAGATCTGATGGGGGCGAGGAAAGTTTCTGAGGATGACTTCGAGGACGCTCGTGCTAAGGCACGTACAGCTCGTATTGCTTGTGGCTATGACCTCGCTACGCCAAAGGTCAGTGATGATGAGGAGGACGCAGGCATGGATCGAATTGAAGAGGACGCCTGGTATGAGGATGAGTATCCAGATTGCAATGGCGGAGAGGCGGATGGCGCTGCTGAGTTAGACGGCGATTAGTTGTTTTTCCTTCTTTTTGTTTATTGACTTTGTGTACATATTTTTGTGAGCATTTGTTCTAGCCTTTGTAAATGGAATATTCCAAAGTATGAAATGCTAGTTCTGTTGTGTACCTTTAGCCTAACTGTAACAAAACATTCACAAGCCTATAATAATTCAGTAATGTCAAACAAATTTCGCACAAATATTTTATTACCTCATTATTTATTAATTCGACTAAATCTTATAAAGGTGGCCTAGTACAACGAAGTCAGAAAAAAAGGTTTGGTTTCACTGTTTAATACTTCTTATATGGCAAAATATATAAACGATACATTCAAGTTATTCCCAACAACCAGATAGTAACCTCCCACTTCAAGCCTATAGTAATATAGGTCAACTAAGCATCCGACCTTGTCAGTCCTACCGCGAGATACACTCCCTAAGACGCCCGTTAAAAAAGAAGACAAAAACAAAAATTATCCCTCTCCTTTTCCATCATTATCGTACTTTTCCAAAGAGCAACGGATGGTTTCGATTTAATGGAGGGGGCTTGAAGTCTCTCTGCCCATTCTGGAGTAGGTGCAAGATTTATATACACTCTATCTTCCCTATCGTTGTGTTGGTGGTGATGGTTTGAAATATGATTAAATCTTGAAGACAGATGTGAAGTGGATTAGTGTCTTTCTTTCGGGCTGTATTGTGAAGGAATAAAGATTGAGGTTGTGAAGTGGATTAGTGTCTTTCTTTCGGGCTGTATTGTGAAGGAATAAAGATTGAGGTTGTGAAGTGGATTAGTGTCTTTCTTTCGGGCTGTATTGTGAAGGAATAAAGATTGAGGTGGTGGCTTAAAGGACAATGTGACGATTAGAGAGGAGTAATGGTTTATTAGTTTTTCTTTTGTTTTTGAAGTTTAGAGTTTAGACACGTATCAAATAGTAATTGGCTCATAAAATTGTCTATTAGTGTGTATCACCCGAGGTGGGCAAATGAGATCGGGTGCTTAATGATCTAAATTATTAAAGGCTTTAATTGCCAGTAATTGAAAATAGACTCAATTAAGTTGTCTACCTAATCATTAAGAATAACTTAAAGAGGCCATCCACATATTTCGCCTTTTATTTCAAAGAATGAATAATGCCAAGTCTTTATGCATTTACATATGAAGCTTTTCATTTATATTTTTGTTTGGCACAACAGCAACAACCATACAAGTGTAAAGGTTTTTAGTTGGTATTATAATTACAATTATACCTGCGATTACATTATAATGTCGAAGTTCATGCAAAAGAATGTTTTATAATCTCTATTGTGATTATTATTTTGCAAATAATCATTACCTAATAAGAAAGGTCGTTCTTGCAAAAAACTTAATATTATAAAATTCCTGGAAGCGTTCAGTTCAAACAGCAAGTAGGTGACACTACTAATAGAAATTGGTTACACAGCTTCACTCTAAATCAATTAGATACATAATTGCCTTAAAAGATTGTAGTTATTCATTTAACACCAGCGTCATTAAAGTTTGTAGTTGTTCATTTAACTACCGGCGTCAGCAATGAATTTTCACTAGAGTTGAAGGTCCTTGTAAAGTTGCAGAAATGTAAGATCAAGTTATCTAATATATTACTAATATGTAGTGCTGATATTTAACTCCAATCTCAGTGAAATATTCAAGATAGGAGGTGATGGACTGCACCCATTTTATGAGTTTTCATTTACACTCACTACCATCAATAGGCAAGGTGCTCATATATAGTAAGATAAACTCAATGCAAGCACCTATATAGTTGATTGTGCTGAAAAATTTAATACATATAAAACTAATCGTGTAGAGCAGTTGAACATGTAGTGCCTATATAGCAGATAGCACTGGCAAATTTCAAGAAAAAAAATTAATACATTTCAAAGTAATATTGTATAGCAAGTAAATATGTAGTGCTGTGATTTAACCCCAATCTCGTTTATTATTCAAGAGAAGAAGCTGATAAACAGCACAAACTTTATGAGTTTTTTCAGACCCTAACCCCACTATATGTTCAAGAGCAAGAGTATAGTTAAACTCAAATCAATTCATTAAATAAGTATAGAACAAAAAAAATGAGTAAAATTTAAGCCTCAGTGATATCCGTATTAATCATGTGCAATGTAGCAAAACCAAGGAGGTTCCCCCTGCAAAGCAGGGACCTTGGATTCACTACACCTCATAGTTGGATTGAAACATCATCGGCTGCAAATCTACAGAAAAAAAATTNTAGGAGAAGGACAAGTTTATGAGTAGGGCAATACCAGCAGTACTAATGGGCTATTCTAGCACACAAAAAGGGTACATTCTTTTAAATCTAGCTAACAGTACTTTCTTTGTCAACAGGGATGTTATATTCAGGGAAGATATCTTTCCCTTTCAACATTCCAAATCTCAGCAATCTCCTATTTTTGCTTCACAATCAGAATCAGCCTATATTCCTGTTCCTGCACCAGGGGCCATGGCTCCCATGTCTCAAACCTCCATTAGTACTCATCCCTCTACTGATGATATGCTCACTACTGATGCCATTGAGGAGACTCAAAGGGAAATTCAACAGGAAGAAAGATCAGAGGAGATTCAGCAGGCTGTATTACCATACACAGTGCAATCACAAGATTAAAGTTTTCATCCAAATACTGTAGCAGATCAATCCACTGGGGCACCCACTACAACAGAGGTTAGGAGATCTTCTAGAGAGAAATGTCCACCTATATGGATGAAAGATTTTGTGTCTCTAAATGTGCATACCTCAGTACCCTACCCCATAGCAAATTATGTGTCATATGGTAGACTGACCCCAAAGTATCAGTCATACTTGGCTTCTTTCTCTACCATAATTGAACCTACTACATTTACTAAAGCTTGTCAAGATCCTAGGTGGGTGGAAGCTATGAAATCTAAGATTGAAGCACTGGAAAGTAATCATACTTGGGATATTGTATCACTTCCAGAGGGTAAGACTCCTACTGGTTGTAAGTGGGTTTCCAGAGTGAAGTACAAGGCATCAAGTGAACTAGAAAGATTCAAGGCAAGACTAGTTGCCAAAGGCTACAGCCAAAAAGAAGGCATTGATTATCAAGAAACCTTTTCCCCAGTGGTGAAGATGGTGACAGTAAGACTATTCTGTCAATAGCTGCTGCTCAACATTGGCACATTCACCAGATGGATGTGTACAATGCCTTTTTGCAGGGAGACCTCTTTGATGAAATCTACATGCAACTGCCTCCAGGATTCAAGAGCCAGGGGGAGTCACAACCAGTATGTAGGCTCATTAAATCCCTATATGGCCTTAAGCAGGCTCCCAGGCAGTGGAATGAGAAGCTTACTGAAGCTTTATGCACCTTTGGTTTCATTCAGAGTCAGCATGACTATTCTCTATTTGTAAAAAGAACCATAGAAGGCATAACAGTAGTACTGGTTTATGTAGATGACATGTTGATTACTGGTTCACAACTGAAGCTAATTGAAGACACCAAGGCAGCATTGCAGAAGGCTTTCAAGATGAAGGATCTAGGGGAGTTGAAGATTTTTCTGGGCATAAATTTTGCAAGATCAAAGAAAGGTATCCTTATGCATCAAAGAAAATATGCACTGGAACTTATCTCAGAACTTGGACTTGGTGCAGCCAAACCTGCAGCAACACCTTTGGAACTAAATACCAAACTAATACCAAGGAATACGATGATCACATTGGAACAACAAGCAGTGAACCAGATGAGTTGTTGCCAGACCCAAGGGTGTATCAGAGGTTGATAGGGAAACTACTCTATCTAACCATGACAAGACCTGATCTAGCATTCAGTGTGCAAACACTGAGTCAATTTATGCAGCAGCCTAAGAACTCTCATATGGAAGCTGCTACAAGGATTGTTAGATATGTTAATAATCATCCAGGACAGGGACTTCTACTGTCGAGCAGTAGTAAAGGAACCTTAAAAGCCTATTGTGATGCAGACTGGGCTGCTTGTCAGAACTCCAGGAAATTTGTAACCGGATATTTGATCAAACTAGGAGACTCCTTGGTCTCATGGAAGTCAAAGAAGCAAACAACTGTCTCCAGGAGCTCTGCAGAAGCTGAGTACAGAAGTTTAGCAGCTACTGTTGCTGAGCTTGTATGGCTAGTTGGACTGATCAAAGAAATTGGAATTGAAGCTACATGTGGACATCTGCTGTGATAACAAGGCAGCAATACAAATTGTTGCCAACCCAGTCTTTTATGAAAGTACGAAACACATAGACATAGATTGTCACTTTATAAGGGAAAAAATTCTACAAGGCTTAGTCAGAACAGAGTACGTCAGCACAAGAGAGCAGCAGGCAGATCTGTTAACAAAAGGGTTAACCAAAGTTCAACATGAATACTTAAGTTCCAAGCTAGGTGTGTTTGATGTGTTTACACCACCTAGCTTGAGGGGGGTTTTGAGAATAAGGGCATTACTTGAAGTTAGTTAGTTAGACAAGGGTAGATTAGTCTATTTATCTTAAGTCAGTTAGTGGGCTGTTAAGGAGGTTAGTGAGTCGATTATGCTGTAGCTTGTATAAATACATCTTTATACATAGAAATGATACACAGAAAAATTTCTCTCCATTGTTGCCTTCATCTCTGCATGTTCTCTCATCTCTTCTTCTTAATCTTCTATTCACAATTCTAGTAGTGTCTTTGTTGTTTAACTTCATTGGGACTGCCATATCAATAGCAGTTTAATATTGCACAAATTGCCTTCATGTTCATTACAATCTGGATTATTTTGAACGCACACCAGGAAAACAATTAATTCAATCTTCTAATTCTATTAGAATTCACTGTTCCTTGAGCCGAGAGTCTACCGGTAGAGGCGGGCCTATATGTTTTGTTGAGGGGTCACTGGACCCCGTAAACTTTGGCAGAAACTTTTGTATATGTATATTGTTTGACCAAAAAGTGTTAAGCTTTTTGTTAAACTAATTAATGAGCAAATAGAAGGTGAATCCTAATTAAACATAATAAATTCTAGATCTAAGATTTAGAGAGATTCGTGGGATGAGATCTTGTTCGGGAATAATAAATATCGGGTATGTGTTCAATGATTGTCAATGAATGTTATAGTAAGAACATGCAATAAATGTAGATAATGGCAATAAATGTAATAAAGAGGAATTTATCACCCCAAATGTTAGATGACTTGGGTGATTCTTCTTCTTGACAGCAACGTGGGATAATAGAAAGTGAGGATGGATAAGGAATCTTTGGATCTTGTAAACAAAGAGTGAATAGCGTGTGTTGAGCAATAGAATCAGTGAACAAGACAAGCTTTTTTGTATATTCCTTATAGTCAAGCTCGTTATAAAAGTGCTCTTTTCAAAACGTGAAGATCCCCTTTTTTGTTCTTTATCTCTTCCTATTTATAAGGGATATCCCCAAGAAACCCTAAAAAGTACAGCATAAAGAATATCCAATGAAATATTCCTTATGTCTATTACTAAACTATCCTCCTGTTGCTTCCTTGCCTCCTTTACTTGACCTCGGCAATAATCCTTCTTAAGATGACTCCTCGCCATTGTGTCGTGATCGGCTCTGTCCTCGACCATGTTTATTTGCAGTTATCAAGTTGCCCAAATTTAGACAATACAGTTAGTCCCTCCGCTTGTTGAGGTCGTGATCTTGTACGTCCTCAATGAGCAGATCCGTTCTGCAACTGTTAAGAAGAAATTTGGTCGTTTTGATTGAATCGTATCGGCCGAGGTCAAAAAAAATAGCGGGGCTGCGGTTGGCGTGGCTAACGTGGGGTGATGCCATGACCACGCGTGTCATCATTGCGCGTCTTCTCAATGCAGTGTCTGTGCTTCTATCGCTTCGGTTTTGGTGCCATTGACGGTCCTTTGCTTCGATTCTGGTGACACCCAACCCTATAAATAGATGGGGGGGTTTCATTTTCAAAAAATTTCACCATTTCTCATTTCGTATGTGTATTGTTCTTCTTTGATCTTCTCCTCCGATCTCCGCTTTCAATCTCTTGCAGCCTCTTCGATTCCAGTCCCTGACTTCTTACCCAGTTGATATCTTCTTCTTCAGACTTTGTTGCATTCGTTTCACTACGAAAATATGTCAACATCCCCTCATATTCACGACGAAGTTTCCGATGCCACTCCTTTATCGGTGGCCTTTCCTCCTGGCAGTGAGGAATTCATGGTTGAAGAGGAGGAAAGCTTCCCCACCGTGGAGGAGGTGGTCCCGAAGAACCCCTTGGCCAGACATGATTTCCCAAAGGAACCCGCTCCCGCTCCTGCTCAGAAGCATTCTAAGACGGGACTGCCTGAAATAGCCGGCCTTCGGTCTGAATATCACATTCCTCCTCATGTCAAAATTGTTCCAGCCGGGGCGACATCGTATAGGTTCACCGTCCCGAATATTGTGCTTTCTACATCTATCTGTTCTTAATTGGTTATTCTCTTTCTCTCCCCTATTAGCGAAGGAATTTTACCAATTTTACAATGTCTGCCCGGCGCAACTTCCCCTTATTTGTACAAAGTTTTTCTGATGCTGGTGAAGTATGCAGAGTTGACCGGTTGTAAGGTTAACGTTCGCCACCTGCTGCATTTATTTTCGCCCAGATTTTATAGAGGTACATTGATACACCTGCGGCATCTTGGGATCAAAGAGTTGGTGGCCGGGATGGATGATAAGACGAACCGGAGGTTCTGGCATAAGTACTTGTTCATCAAGACCGAGCACCTAGTGGCAAATCCGACTAGGTTTCCCGAGCAATGAAACTATAATCGTAAGTATCTTCCGTATGCTCGTTATTTTCTTTTATTCTTTCATTTTCGATTCACTTGCAACTTCCTTGTTTTCTGTTGAGAGACGCGCACCTTCTCCCATCTTCGATATTGAAGATTGGGTGGCTCGCATGTTACGCTACACCATGGGAATTCGCGATTGGGCATCCTTTCACAAGCGTTTTGGATCCAAGACCCCGTCAAGTAAGTGTTATTCCTACCTCAACTTATTGCCGTTCACTATCGCTTTTTGATGCGATCTCCCTTTGGTGCCAAGTCGGCGAGTTTCCAAAAAGACGATGGCTCCAGTGCCTGCATTCGCCAAGCTATCGCATCGGCTGGAATGCAATTTGCCTTAGCTGAATCTGCTTGAGGAGGTCGGACTCAAGTTCCGCCAATGAGGGACTCCGCCCCTCAAACTGTTGCCGTGCGGGATGATATCTCTTCTAAGCCTATCTTTCACCTCGTGGATGAGCCATCTAATGGCGAGGAGACATCGTTGAGGAGAAGACCAAGGGTGGAGACCAGGAAGGCCATTGTCGCTGACGCTGAGCCGGAAAGATTAGTTGCTTTGGAAATGGAATCCATGTTTCCGCCAGATGTTGAGGCCGTTTCTACGGCGGGTGTCATCATAGAGAGGGGACCCTCTGGGATTGAGGGGGTTCGTGGTATCGGAGAGCTTACACGGGCCACGAAAGGTGGCTCATCATCGGCGGCCGGGGGAAATAGAGTTGTCCCTGCGGGGGACGACGACTCTGGCTCGGACATTAACCCTGAGGAGATACGGACCTTTATGGAGAGGACTACTCGTGTGGAGATAAGGACGGAGGGTCATAATCGGCATATAGTCATTCCCGTTGGCTACGACCTCTTGGCCAACGCAGAACGGGCGGTACCGAACTTTGCTCCCCTGTGCGCGGCTTCCGAGATTATGACGCTACAGGCGATGAGAGATGCGGATCTGTCGCTGGGTATATCTGCCATGGCCTTGCGAGTGAGTGTTTTCCCTGTTAGGTTAAGTTTGTTTCGTATGCATAATATGCTTACACTGACTTCTTCTTTTTTTTTTGTTTCAGACTCTTATCATGGGGATTGAGCTTGACCAGCGGGAGGAGCGGAGGACAGCCATTTTTAAGAAGATGACCTCCAAGTACAAGGAGTACCGTACTAAGCACCATGCTGGCCAACTTCCTTAGCCAGGATGGCGAGTTTCAATCGCTTTGTGATGGGCTCAAATAGAAAAACGATGAGCTGACGAAGAAAGATGAAGAGCTAAGGGAGAGGGATGATGAGCTTATGAGGGGCCATCAGTAGGTGCAGCGAGCTTGAGGCGGCGCTAAAGGCCAAAGAGGACGAGCTCGAGGTGAGTAAGGGGGTGATGGCTGAGAACGCTGACCTTCAGACGCACGTGACGTCTTTATCGGCTGAACTCGGGTAGATGGAGGCAAGGGTCGTCGATCTAAGGGGTGAGCTGAGTGCCGAGATCGAAAAATTGAGTCAGGCCGAGTAAGGCAGAATGGCTGCTATGGCTTAAGCAGCGGCCCTAGATGACGCCTCCGTGTTTGCAGGTCCGAGCGGGCTAACAAGGTGGAGATGTCGGCGCTTAAGGTAGCGAGGTTGGAAGGATGGATCCAGGGTTTAGAGGCGGAGCTTTTCGGGTTAAATGAGCAAGTCGTTATCTTGAGGGCCGAGGAGACACGACGGCGGACAGTCGTCTATATCTCATACTTCTGTCGATCTCGGTGTGCCGCGGGAATTGTATGAGATGTGTGTCCATGCCGAGGCTCAAGTTGACGTGTAAAAGTCTTTGAAGGCTGCTGGGAAAGTTTCGGAAGCAGAGCTTGATGGCGTCTGTGTCAAGGCACATGCAGCCCGTGAAGCTTGTCGTTACGACCCTGGTACACCTTGCGGGGATGAGGATGACGACGCCGTGGATAGGCTTGCCTCTGATCCCTAGTATGATGATGATTATGCCGAAGGGGATGATGTGGCGTGAAGCTGTTGTACTTAGTTTTGCTTTGCTATTTTTGTGAGGGCGTCCTCGAGCCCTTTGTAAGAAGTATTGTAATCCGATAATTGAAATGGAACAATTGCCTTTTTGCTATGTATTTCTGTATTCCCGTTCTCTTTTTTTTTTTTTTTTGCTATATGGAGAAGTCCTTGATTTTTCGTCGTTTGTATATAGTTGATATTGGGTGAGTCGAACATAGACCGACATGAGGCTGAGTATTGATTAGCTCCAACGAGATCGAGGTTTGATGAGGTTGAAAATCAAATAATTCGAGCGAGTCGGATATAAAGTACTTCGAGCGAGGTCAAATGTAACGTAATTCGAGCGAGGTTAAACGTAACGTAATTCGAGCGAGGTCGAATGTAAAGTAATTCGAGTGAGGTCGAACGTAAAGTAATTCAAGCGAGGTCGAATGTAAAGTAATTCGAGCGAGGTCGAATGTAAAAGTAATTCGAGCGAGGTCGAATGTAAAGTAATTTGAGCGAGGTCGAATGTGAAGTAATTCGAGCGATGTCGAACGTAACGTAATTCGAGCGAGGTTGAATATAAAGTAATTCGAGCGGGTCGAATGTAAAGTGTAAAATGACATGGCGGAGTTGTGCAAAGATGTTGCTTTGTTTATTACATCATTGGAGAATATTACATGTTTCTTTTTGTTCCATACATACATTGGAGAAGTTCTAGTCTACCTAGTCTCTTCATCATTCACCTTGGAGAAGTAGTCTATAGGCGGGGCGATGAATTATACTTGAACTTCGAGACGCCCCCTTCGTCACCTCATTGAAAACCTCCCCAAGAAAACCAAATTGGGACAAAACTCGGGCGAGGGAAAAAGAGTATGACTTGGAGGGCATCCGTTTTCAGAAGTTGAAGTATTTGAGGTGGGCGACATTCCAATTGTTTTGTAGTAGCTTTCCCTCCATTGTTTCTAGTTGGAATGATCCTTTATTTGCCGCTGTCGTGATTTTGTATGGACCGTCCCAATTGGTTCCTAGTTTACATTCTCTTGAATCTTTGCTCGCTTGTGTTTTGGCCTTGAGTACATAGTCTCCGACTTTGAGTGGTCGTTACTTTGGCCTTTTTGTTTTAATACCGTTCTGCTTGCTGTTTTTGGGCTATCATTCTTATGTAAACCATGTCTCTTCGATCTTCTGCTTCGTCGAGGTCTTGTTTCCTGTTCTCGTCGTTGCTTGGTCCGCTTTCATTGGAGTATCTCAAACTAGGTACCCCGACCTCGACTGGTATCATGGCGTCAGTCCCATAGACTAGTGAATATGGCGTTTCTCCTGTACTTGTTTTTTGCGTGGTGCGGTATGCCCAGAGTACTTCTGGTAGCAATTCTGGCCACAGTCCCTTGGCGTCCTCAACCTTTTTCTTCAAGATGTTTATTATTGTTTTGTTGGAGGATTCGGCCTGGCCGTTACCGACAGGGTGATATGGCGTGGAGAGTATTCGCTTGATGTGCCATTTCTCAAAGAATTCGGCGGCCTTTTTTCCGGTGAATTTGGGTCCGTTGTCATAGCTGATTTCTTTGGGGATGCCGAAGCGGCATATGATGTTTCTCCATATGAATGTGATAACTTCCTGTTCGCGTATTTGGGCGAATGCACCTGCTTCTGCCCACTTGGAAAAATAGTCAGTTAAAACCAAAAGAAATCGTATATTACCTCGCCCTACTAGAAGGGGTCCGACAATTTCCATTCCCTATTTGATGAACGGCCATGGCAATGTCACCGAGTGGAGGGCTCGCCCGCTTGGTGTATCATAGGAGCGTATTTCTAGCACTGCTCGCACTTCTTGACGTAGTCGGCGGCCTGCTCCTTCATGGTGGGCCAATAATAACCCGCTCGTATGAGGCATCTAACGAGGGCTCAGTTGCCGGTATTGGCACTGCATTGGCCTTCGTGTACTTCTGCGACGGCGCGTCTTGTTTGGTTCGGCCCTAGGCATTTCGCCAAGGGGCCTCCAAACATTCTTTTGTATAGGTCGTGGTTTATGATGTTGTACTTGGTCGCCTGCATTCAAAGCTTTTTGGCTTCCTTTTTGTCTGATGGGAGTACTCCCTCTTGCAAATATGTTATAATACGGTTGCGCCAGTCCCAAGTCAAATTTACAGAGTGTACCTCAAGTTGGTCTATTGACGAGTGGAGGAGGGTGACCACATTTTCTTTTGTAATGTTTTTGGTGGCTGTTTCTAACCTTGCGAGACCATCTGACTTGATGTTTTGTGCTCGAGGTATCTGGTCGAGTCGACATTCGTCGAATTCTGGTAGAGTTTATGAATTTCTGCCTGGTACTTTTGTAGCCTCTGCTCTTTGATTTGGAAAGTCCCTGTGACTTGGTAGACAACGAGTTGTGAATCGCATCTGAGGATGACTCGTCATGCGCTGTATTTGAGAGCTAGCTTTAGTCCTGCAATTATGGCCTCGTACTCGGCCTCATTGTTAGTCATATCGAGGCACCATATGGATTGGCGGATGACTTCGCCTATTAGGACCTCGAGTACGAGTCCCAGTCCAAATCCTGACGCGTTGGACGCGCCATCGGTGTATAAGACCCATAGGTCGGGTAACCTAGGAAAGGTACGAGAAGTTTCCTGCTCGACCTCGGGCATTATTTTGGCAGTAAAATCGGCGACGAAGTCGGCGAGTACCTGCGATTTTATCGCTGTTCGCGGCTGATATGTTATATCATGCTCGCTCAATTCTATGGCCCACTTGGCCAATCTTCCCGACAGTTCGGGTTTATGTAGGATGCTCCTTAGGGGGAAGGTTGTCACCACCAATATGGGGTGGCATTGAAAATAGGGTATAAGCTTTCGTGAAGCTATAACCAATGCCAAGGCTAATTTTTCGAGGTGGGGGTACCTCGTTTTGGCGTTGACCTGGGTTTTGTTAATGTAATAGATTAGGGATTGCGTACCTTTGTTTTCATGGACCAATATTACGCTTACCGTGACCTCTGGTACGGCCAAGTATACCAGGAGGCGTTCGTCGGGTTCTGCTTTGGAGAGTAGCGGGGGCGTGGACAAGTATGCCTTTAGTTCTCTTAAGGCCTCGATGCATTCTGAAATCCACTGGATCCCGTTGTCCTTTTTGAGCACCTTGAAGAATTTGTGGCATCTGTCGGAGGATCGTGAGATGAACCTCGACAAGGCAGCTATACGGCCTGTCAGTTTTTGTACTTGTTTCTTGCTGGTCAATACTTCAAGTATTCCGTGAATGGCTTTGATCTGGTCGTTGGTGACCTCCATGCCTCTTTGTGATACCAGAAAATCGAGGAACTTTCCCGAAGTTACGCCAAAGGCACACTTTTCGGGGTTTAGCTTCATACCGTATTGCCGTAGTATACCGAAGGCTTCCTTTAGGTGGTCGATGTGGTCTTCCTTCCTTTTTGATTTGACCAACATGTCATCTATGTACACTTCCATTGTTTTTCCGAGTTGGTCCTTGAATATCTTGGTGACCAGGCTTTGATAAGTTGCCCCTGCGTTCTTCAACCCGAATGACATTACCCTGTAATAGTATGTTCCCTTATGGGTGATGAAAGTAGTCTTTTCCTGGTCCTTCTCCTCCATGAGGATTTGGTTGTAACTTGAGTAGGCGTCCAAAAAGCTCAACAACTCCTGCCCTACCGTTGCGTCGATAAGTTGATCGATGTGAGGCAACGGAAAGGAGTCTTTCGGGCAGGCCATATTTAGGTCTGTGAAATCTACGCACATCTGCCACTTTGCGTTTTTCTTTTTCACCACGACTACTTGGCGACCCATTGGGGGTATTTTGATTCTCGGATGGAGTCGTTAGCAAGTAGATTATCCACCTCATCGCAGACGGATTTGTTGATTTCGGCGTTGAATTTTCTTCTTACTTTTCGTACTAGAGGATAGAGTGGATCAACGTTCAACTTGTGTGTTGCATCGTCTTTCGTGATACCTGACATATCTGCATGGGAGAAAGCAAGTAGATTGGAGTTGTTAATTAAAAACTTATGAAATTTACCTGGCTTTGAGAGTTTATGGCCTATGTAAGCCATTTTGCTGTTGTCGCTGCTGTCTAGTTGGACGGGGTCGAGGTCTTCTACCGTTGACCCTGGAGCTTCCACGACGTCGGGGACCTTGATAACGTCTTTTTGTTCTTTGAGTTCAGACCCCGACTTTGGTAATTGCTATGCTTCTGAGTCTGTTCCCTTTAGCTGTTGAGTGTATGTACAATCTTGGGCGATGCGATAGAATTCTTGGGCTGCGCGTTGTTCGCCTCAGATGCTGAATATCCCCCACGGAGTAGGGAACTTGATTACTTGATACAGGCTGACGAGATGGCTCTCATGGAGTGTATCCATGGTCGTACTATGATGAGATTGTAAGCTGTGTCCTAGTTCATAACATGGAACGTTGTTTCTAAGGTGAAGCCCCCGGCCAAAATGTGCAGCATTTTTTCTCCTGAGGTTCGCCCGACTGCATTGTTAAAACCTGTTAGTGTTATGCAGCGTGGTACTATCTTGTCCTCGAGTCTCATTTGTGCGAGAACTCGAGGGTGAATAATACACGTACCGCTTCCGTCGTCTACCGTTATTCTTTTTACATCAGTATCTGAAATACGTAAAGTAATGACAAGAGCATCGAGATGAGGAACGGTCAAACCGTGGGTATCTGACTTATCAAAGATGATACTGTCTTCGAGGTCATCATATCGTTCGTGGGTGATCGACCGCTTCCGTTTATGCGTGGTGGTAAACTTCACGTGGTTGATTGCTGCTTCATCGCCTCCGTCGATGATTATTTGGATAGTGCGAGCGGGGGGAGGGTGGTTTTGGAGGGACTTGGTGTTGTTCTCGTCCTCGGCCGAAGTTGGCTCTTCCTTGGTCGCTCATTAGCCCCCTTAGGTGCCCTTGGTGGAGCATGTTCACTACTTCTTGCTGTAGGGCTATGCAATCCTCAGTTTTGTGACCCCGCTCTTGATGAAATTCATAGAGGACGTTCGACTTTCGGGTACTTGGGTCGTACTTCATCTTTTGTGGCCACTTCACCTTCGGGCCGAGCTTCTCTAGTTCATACATTATTTCTGAAGAGCAAAACACAAAAATTATGAGCAGATAAGAGTGGGGGCATACCTCTTTCGTTTCGTTTCGTTGAGTCCCTGTATGCGGCCTAGACGGTCCTTCCGCATGGCGAGGAGATGGTGAGATGGCTATTCTGACATAGGGTTGATGCCTATCTCGGTTGAGGCGTGGACCTGACTGGTCTCTTCGACTGTTATTACGACGGTCTTTCCTCGGCTCTGTTTGGACAGATGATAACCGTTGGGTTGGACCGTTAAGGTCATCCTCGTCTGCTCTCACCTCGGCGCAGTAGGCGTTGTGAATCTCTTCCCAAGTGGTGGGAAGGTATTTCATGAGCCTGCTTAATAACTTTCTGGTCGCTCTCGACCCATTCCAGTTCAACCCATTTTGGAAAGCTGCCACCGCCATCCCTTCTGATACATTTGGTAAGCTCATTCTTACTCTTTTAAATCGAGCGAGGAAGTCCTGAGTCCCTCGCCATGAGATTGCCTAACGGCGAATATATCATTCACCCTGGCCTCCGCCTTCTTAGCCCCGGCTTGAGCGGTGACGAACTTGTCGGCCACTTCTTCGAACGTTGTTGTTGATCGTGCCGGTAATTGTGAGTACCATGTTAAGGCTCCCCCTGTTAGGGTTTTGCCAAATTTCTTCAGGAACACTGATGGTACCTGCTCTTTTGAGAGGTTGTTGCCTTTTACTACTGTGACGTAATGAATGATGTGATCTTCGGGGTCTGTTGTGCCATCGTATATCTTCAAATATGGTGGCATCTTGAAGGTTTTGGGTATGGCATGTGGGGCTGCCTCCTCGCTATACGGTTGTTCGACGAATCGGCCGACGTCCTGTTTTGGTAGCAATTTCGGGGCGTCCGGCATCTTATCAACCCTTTCTTGATGCTCCCTCATTTGGTCGCGGAGCGCTTTATTCTCGTTCTCCATTTCCTCCATTTTCTTTAGGATGGCGGCAAGTGCGTTGTTACCTGCATTAACAGCGGTGTGAGTGTTACCTGTTGGGGGAGCAGGCCACTCGGAGTCCGAAACCTAAATAATGGTATTTTGGACTCAAAATACCTTTATACAGTTAAAAAAAAGTTACATTTCTAACTAAAACGCAGTATTATACTGCGTTTTAGTTTAACGAAAAGTTAGCCGTTAAAGAAAAACGTAGTATAATACTGCGTTTTAATTAATAAATCATTTTTAATGTAAAACGCATTATAATACAACGTTTTACTAATTCCAATCTTATAAAACAGAGACTGTGCATCTTTCAGCTTTGTCTGCATTTGCACCAGGCTATTTTCTGTTGCTCTTAATTCCAACATTTTATACATGGGTCCCACAACGTTTATTTTCCCCTAGAATTTGGTGCACAACTTTCTTAAACACAAAGGAGTTTTAACGGTGGTAAAAAAAATGTTGATTAACCAAAATATTTAATATTAAAAATATATGGAAATTGAATACTACTTCCTTTACCCTAATTTATTTTGGTATTACTATTACTTTGTGGGCGTTTGGACATAAGAATTGTAAAATTCCAAAAAAAAAAAAAAGTCTAAATTTTTTTAAGTGAAAATAGTATTTGAAAATTAGAGTTGTGTTTGAACACGAGTATAATTTTTTGGGTTATTTTGAAAGTTTTGTGAGTGATCTAAGTGAATTTTGAAAAACAACTTTTTGGAGTTTTTCAAATTGTTGAAAAATTCCAAAATTCATCTTCAAGTGAAAATTAAAAATTTTATGACCAAATACTGATTTCAAAGAAAAAAAGTGAAAAAAATTTCGAAAAAATCAGCATGCTTACCTATGAAAAATAGTAATGATTAATTGTAATATCCACAATATTATTTTTAAAAGTGATTAATGACTTGTAACTAGCGAGCAAGTTCAAATGGTCTTAAAAGTTAGCAATTACAGGAGAAATCATATCATTATTTAATTCAAAGTGTTCCGTAAACTTAATGTATTAAAATTCTAGAAAGCTACAGCGTTTTATTCAAATCAACATTTTTTAGAAAAATTTTCACTTTTTTTCAAAATCAATATTTATCTATAAAATTCTTATTTTCATTTGAAGATGAATTTTGAAATTTTTTGAAAATTTGAAAAATTGCAAAAAAGCTATTTTTCAAAAATTTTACTCAAATCACTCACAAAAATTCAAAAACAACCCAAAATTAATTCATGTCCAAACACAACTCTAATTTTCAAATATCATTACATGAATTTCTTTTTAACTTTTTTGGAATCTTACAATTATTATGTCCAAACACCCACTAAAAATGCATAATACTATCAAACAAAGCATAATTAGGTAGTCTCACCCTAGAGTTATTTTCTAGAATAATGGGTATCATATTATTGATTATATTGTTACAAAAAATACGACAGTATTTTTATTGTTTTGTTCTTATATCTTGTTAGATGACTATTTAAGTAATTAGCACACCTTTTATCAAAAGAAACTTTTGAGTTTAATAAAGATACACAAACTCAATCTTGTAAAACCTAAGCTGAAAAGAAGGTGTTGTTTATATCTGACAACATTCATAAATGCTTTACAGTAAAATAATACAACGTTTTACTAAAACGTTGTATTATAATGCGTTTTATATTAAAAAATAATTTATTAATTAAAATGCAGTATTATACTACGTTTTTCTTTAACGGCTAACTTTCCGTTAAACTAAAACGCAGTATAATACTGCGTTTTAGTTAGAAATGTGACTCTTTTTAACTGTATAAAGGTATTTTGAGTCCAAAATACCATTATTTAGGTTTCGGACTCAGGCCACTCGTTGGCGGTTGCTGTGGTATCCACTTGTATGACGTTTCTATTCTTCCGTTGAGCGGATTTGTCGAGTATGTCGCTTAGAGTGCTTGTCAGCCACGTCTCCAGTAGTTTTTTGATTGCTGGTGGCGCTTCCTCAGTTGTGGATGTGGAAGCTCCCCTTTCGCGTGAAGCGGTTACACTTCCATGAGGGGGAGGTGAGTCGCTCTGCCTGGGTGTAGCACTTGGCGTCGCATTCTCCTCGCCTTCTCTATCAACCTCGTTGATGGTGTTCAAGAGGTTGGAAGTGATATCTACTACTGCTTTCAGTCTTTCATCTCCTTTTCCTGCCATTGTTAGTTCGTGCAAACGAGAAAAAGATGGATGATGTTGTTGCTGTTTTTTTATCTAGAAAGAACTAATACTTTAACTAGAAGCTCCCCAAAGACGGTGCCAAATTATTTGACCAAAAAGTGTTAAGCTTTTTGTTAAACTAATTAATGAGTAAATAGAGGGTTAATCCTAGTTAAACATAATAAATTCTAGATCTAAGATTTAAAGAGATCCGTGGGATGGGATCTTGTTCGGGAATAATAAATATCAGGTACGTGTTCATTAATTGTCAATGAATGTTATAATAAGAACATGCAATAAATGTAGATAATGACAATAAATGTAATAAAGAGGAATTTATCACCCAAATGTTAGATGACTTGGGTGATTCTTCTTCCTGACAGCAACGTGTGATAATAGAAAGTGAGGATGGATAAGGAATCTTTGGATCTTGTAAACAAAGAGTGAACAGCGTGTGTTGAGCAATAGAATCAATGAACAAGACAAGCCTTTTTGTATATCCTTAGTAGTTAAACTGTTACAAAGTGCTCTTATCAAAAAGTGAAGATCCCTTTTTCATTCTTTATCTCTTCCTATTTATAAGGGATACCCCCAAGAAATCCTAAAAAGTACAACATACAGAATATCCAATGGAATATTCCTTATGTCTATTACTAAACTATCCTACTATTGCTTCCTTGCCTCCTTTACTTGACATCGGCAATAATCCTTCTTAAGTTGACTCCTCGTCATTGTGTCGTGATCGGCTCTATCCTCGACCATGTTTATTTGCAGTTATCAAGCCGTCCAAATTTAGACCAGTACATATACCTTAAAAATTATTGTACGTTAGTTGTTACTATTCACTGTAGTCAAAAAATTATCCATCGGTCCATGTCTGTCAATTTTATATGTGAATTCTAGAGGAGCCATTGCTTTCAGTTTCTGTTTTTGGCGGACACATTTCATTATTATTGCTTTGAGAAATTGATATGATCTGCTTTCTGCTAGAAAATGAAAGGTGGATTATATAAAATTTTCAAGATCACAAGTACTGAAACATAAGTTAGAAAGGGACAAATTATTTCTGGTGGGACATTGAAATCTTTCTGCAAGATAATTTATAGGCCCAACCTCCAAAATAAAATGCACAACTTATCTGTTGGTCTGTTACTGTAAATTAAGATTATATTGTTCCCCTGAAATAATATTTATGCTTACTCACCAAGCAGAACAGGTAAAAATTCACTTATTTAAAAAAAACATTTCCCAAGAAAATATCTTTCATGTAAGACACTTTCCTTAGCACCAAACACACCCTTGTTGTGCTAGTTTGTGCATTTATTTTTCCTCTTTCGCGCGTCTCTGTCACGATCCAAAATCTAACTAGTCGTGATGACACCTAACCCAACCTGCTAGGTAAGTCAATTAACAACTATCCAATTTAATGAGATTTATCAATAGAAGAAATGATAATAGAACTGCTTTTATACAAAGAATTCCCAAGGACTGGTAGTACAAATCATGAGCTTCTAAGATTTTGATTTCTTTACAAACCTGAATTAAAATAAATGCATCATCTGTTTGAAATATACATGAACAGATTAAAATTCTAAAGCTACCAAGGACAAGAGGCAGTTGTAACTGGAACGCGGGTACATCTTCCGATCCAGCTCCCGCCATACGCAGCAACATCAGCATCCAACATCTGCACGCAAGGTGCATAAGTGTAGTATGAGTACAACCATCCACATGTACTCAATAAGTAATAAACCTAACCTTAGGTTGAAAGTAACGATGAGCTGGGACAAGGGTCCGAGACCAACTCCAATAACCAGTCATAGTACGTAACAATATAATAAGAATGATACAAGTAAATAACCCCGGGATAAGATGCTCAACTCGATCACAGTTACGGAAAGTAAGCATGCTTTTCAAGTACAACAGTAAGTCCCAAATCTTCCACCGAAACACCAAAAAACATAAGAGTAAGTTTGAAAATCGTGATTTTCCCAAAATCCTTTCAACAATAAATAAGATGTTTCATTTTTCAAATAGCATGAGGAAAGTACATCTCTATGCCTACTTGTCACTATGCAGGTGAAATCATGAATGTCACCATAACCGGGTGGCGTGAGGTATGCTCTCTATGCCTGTATCTCAAATACGCATGCCAAACATAATGCATCTCAGTGATGAACTCATGTACTCACACTCTTAGGGTACTCAATCTCATGGTCTCACTCTCTCACTAATCACGCTCAATACTCAGCATTGTACAGGGCAGATCCAGCCCAAAAAAACTATAAACTGACAGGTAGTCACTTATATATATATATATATATATATATATATATATATATATATATATATATATATATATATATATATATCAACTGACAGGTAGTCACTTAGTACTGTATAAGGCCATCTAACCCAGGAAAAATTCATCCCCAAATATAAATGATTCGGGCAAGATCCATGCCTAGGGAAGATCCATCCCTCAATATAAATCAACTGCGGTCACTGTGGGGGTACAGACTCCGGAGTGGCTCCTTGAAACCAAGGGCTATAATAAGCCAGATCCAGGCATAAATAAATAAAACATGTTGCGGCGTACAGCCCGATCCCATAAATATCACTCACAATCAGGCCCTCGGCCTCACTCAATCATCAAGCTCTCCAGTCTCTTGGGCTCATAACACTAATGCTAAGCAACCCTAATCAATAATACGAGATTTGACAATATACGATAACAGAGGCTGAGATATGATATGTAATAATGAATGCGACTGGGCAAATAACTGCAATTAAGAAAATAACTCAACAGCAAAGAACGACAACTGTGGGTCCCAATAGTACCAGCATATAGCATAAAATGTCTAGCATAAGTTACAACTCAAGTGCTCTAACACATAGAGTACAGTAAAAATGTTCAGATAAAATAGCTACACAGTTCCATGGAATCAACTAAATCACAATTCACACGGTGCACGCCCACACGCCCATCACCTAGCATGTGCGTCACCTCATTATCAACCATATAACACGTAATCGGAGTTTGATACCCTCAACACTAAGTTTAGAAGTGTTACTTACCTCGAACAAGCAAAATCTAATATCGAACAAGCCAAACGATGCTCCAAAAGCCATCCCACGCGTACCGACCTCCGAAAGGAAGAAACTAGCCAAAAGCAACTCAAGAATATCAAATAATGCCTAAGGAGACAATTGCAAATGATAAAGGTCGAATCTTTAATCAAAACCCTAAAGTCAATCAAAAAGTTAAACTCGGGCTCGTGCCTCGGAATCCGATGAAACTCATAAAATCAGAAAAATAATTCAATTACGAGTCCAACCATACTAGTTTTACTTAAATCCGATACCGAATCGATGTTCAAAACTCAAAAATTCATTTTATGAAATTTTAGACAAAACCCCCAAATTTCAATTTTGAAATCATCAATCAAATGCCAAAAACAAAGATGGATTCATTAAATATAACCAAAATCGATTATAGAACACTTATCCCAATCTATGTGGTAAAAATTGCCTCCAAAATTGCCTAAATCCGAGCTCCCAACTCAAAATATGACCAAATGAATAAACCCTTGATATTAAATATTTCTTGCCCAGCTGTTCTGCCTCATTTCTTGTGCCGAACGATCCCGAAACTCGCTTTTGATACCTCCAATGGATCCTTGTAAAATTTCAGTCAAGCTAGGCTTTTGAATCACTCCATTTGACCTTATAATGAATGAGATATGTTGGTTTCAATATTGGAAATAGTGCAGATTTTTAAATACGAAGTCAGTGACAATTTTGTAATTAATCTGAAAAATCTAGCAACCCAATTCTTAGTAAAATGATCATAAACTCCACATACGATACGATGTCCAAATTCGACGATTCTTTTTGCTATGGCTCCGTAATTACGATACGGATCTAGTGCTTCAATCAAAACAGAAATTAGAGCTCATTTTCTTAATGTGGTACCATTTATGATTGAAGAAACAACGTCGAAACATAAACAAACTAGCGCAACACAACCCAAACCTATCCGAAACTCACCCAAGCCCCTCTGGACCACGTCCGAACATACCAACAAGTCTCGTAATATAATTCAGACCTACTTGAGGCCTCAAATCACACATAAGAATATCGAAACGATAAATCACACATCAAATCAAACTTAAATGAACTTTGAACTTTCAACTTCTAAAACTCGCGCCGAAACATATCGAATCAACCCAGAATGAACTCAAATTTTGCACACAAGTCCCAAATAACATAACGAAGCTATTCCAATTCTCAGAACCACAATCCGAATCCGATATCCTCAAAGTCAACTCTCGGTCAAACTTATGAACTTGCCAAACCTTCAAATTTCCAACTTTTGTCAATTAGCGCTGAAACCTTCTAGAAATATCCAAATGCAAATCCGGGCATACGTCCAAGCCCAAAATCACCATCCGGACCTAACAGAACCATCAAATCTCCAATCTGATGTCAAATACTAAAAAGTCAAACTTGGCCAACTCTTCCAACTTTAAATCTTCAATCATGAAATTCATTCTTCTAAATCAATTTTGAATTACCCGGAAAAACAAAACCGCCGATACACACAAGTCGTAATACATCATACGATGATGCTCAAGAAATCAAATAGCTGAACGAAATGCAAATGCTCAAAACGACCGGTCGGGTCGTTACATCCACCCACACTTAAACATACTTGCGTCCTCGAACGTTCCAAGAATCGTTCCAAAGCCATCAAACTACCGTGTAACCTTACCATGCACATACCCGGGGGTGATCCCGTATCACCCTAATCCATATAAGCCCGACAAACTGAATATCATTACTCCAACCTTAGACCGTAAACCTTAGAATCCAATTTCCACATCCAGAATTCCTCACAATACCCGAATATCGCACCTACACACTATATCAGTCTGAACAAGCTGTATCGAACCACGACCATAACCCAATATGTAATCAAATGATGTACCACATAACTCAGATGCTTACAACAATAATTTTTTTACCACAGTAGCTGCTCAAAACACACCCAATACCGGTAATGAACCTCATATCAAACCAAACCTCATTCTAAAACCTTCGTACACTGTCGATGAAGAAATAAACACGCAGAAACTCTTAACCACTTATCAGACCAACAAGTCATGGAGCCCTCTCTCGTCCAATCAGAACCAAGACAAATCCTAAGCTGACTTCCGATATTATTCCTCCATACATACTACAATCAAATCCGATATTATCCATTATAGGTCCATTGATCTTATCTCATCAAACACAACCATTCTGTTGACATGCCACACTAATACAACCTAACGCCACAACCGTGCAATCTGCGCAATAATAAAAAACAATTCAAATGTACTCAACATGGAAAAAAATGACTCAAATGAGAGAACCGTCCCGCATGCTCAACAAATACTACCACAACAAAATGTTATGAACCCACATACATAGTAGAACCAAGACACACGAATCTACCACAAAGATAATATCCCAACATAACCCAGCTGCAATGCATGACCCCATCCAAACACCGATCCACAAGAAATACCTCAAGTTACAATGCCCAAAATCAACAACCACGCACAATTTGACGTCTAGTATCCAAAATGCATGACCATAACCACTGAAAAGAAAACAACACAATATATCGCAACTCGCAAACTCCGTAACAAAAGCACAATCAACCTTTCCACACCCCAATCACCAACTCACACGAAGTCCGTTGTAAGGCGCAAACAGAACTGCACCATGTGTGCATATAACCAACAAATCACAATCCCTCGGAGCATAGAAGAGTATTACATAGAACACACCAGATACGAATGAGATCAATTCTAACCGAATGGCACATCCCTCCACAATAGCAGTACAGAGTCAACCAATCCGACCGGGTGTAGAATACACATCTTCATTAGGCCTACCAATGAGCCCCCAAATCAACCATGGTCATCCACAAATAGATAAATAACCCTCCGAAACTCCATAAAGACCTAACCGTAACACATACTAACATCTGGCTAACTTTGGCCATATTTTCACCGTCCACAACCACAGAACAATCTGCTTCTGAGAACTCCGAGTCTCCGAATTCATAGAACACATGAATCACCATAACAAATCCCAACACCCGCACTCGAATATCTAACAAATCTCCCATGCACGATCAACCACGAGAAATACTTCTATAATTCTTCCATGCCACACAACAAAATCTGGACATTAGCAATCGATCAACCAGGCAAGCACTGCAATACCTATGAATCGACCGTAAGTCAAAACACAGTGTGCCTTCAGAATGTACACTCTACTCGGGTAATAGCAATTAGTAATAACATTCATCTAAACATCTGAAATCGTCCATATTGTTCACGATTTATGACCTCCCCTTTAAAACTGATATGTGACCTTGCACATGCAAATCTCAATCCCACACAGCATATCGTATCTATCATGCCATCATATAAAAAGTATGATAATCTCATAATCAACTCTGGGTCGCCAGCATAATACATACCCGATCAGTCAGAAACCTTCCATTTGATCCCATCCAGGAGAAAATCACAATACACAACATGCTCCTCAAGCCGGTAGGAAATATCCATCTTAATTCATGGTAGAAATCATCGAAAACTTTTCAAAACCCATTTGCACATAACCAAACCATCAGAACTGAATCTCTCTAACTTAACCAGGCCACGCAGGTCATCAAAACCCAAGAGCATTACCACAAAACCCTATAGAGACTCGCCACATCATAAGTACCCAAAGGACCGATCATATCCATTACCGTGTTGATCCAACCTACTACTCAGCTATCATATTTCTCCGAGTTCCTTCCGAATTACCCTCAAGTTGACACTTCTCTTTACCAGAACACCACGATACTCGCCTAAAACTTACCACAAGCCGTTGTATTCCCTCTTAAGCACCCCAAAAGTACCACAACCGAGACATCAACTCTAAAAAGACCTTCTGTGAAACTAAAGCCGTTAACTTCACCTTTCTAATACTGAAATGCAGGATCCATGGTGATACAGAAATATTATAAGTCCTGAATCCATCCAATGCGAATCTCAGATCTTAACCATATACAAATTCGGAAAATTCTCAATTGCCGCATATGTTATAAGCTTCTCGAGAGTCACCTACTTTGCTCAAATCTCAATTGCACCGCCCAAACGGGCCGAATGACCAGTGCCCCATTAGCATGACAACACCCAAAGAAGTAACCCTACCTTAACGCAACCGAGCGAATTCCTACACCATGCGCACTACACTCGTCATGAATAATAGTTCAAATCGTTCCATGATTCCCATATACCCGTAAAATGTAATATAACACCTTATCCAGAAATTTCCTTGCTTAAGACATCCTAAAAACCAGCCTCTGCAAGTCATAATTGATTCACAAGTATACCTCAAACCGAAATCGACACAACACATAACCGTGCAATCAAATCGTCGATAGCAGGCTCTCCTACTTGACTCGAAGCCATGGATCAAAACACTCGATAACTCACAATGCCCATACTCTATTACTGCCATAATGCCACAGTGAGATTCAGCCAAAATCCTCCGTAAACTCAGGTAATACAAACCATATAATGACTCAAATCATCTACTATGCTCGCGTTCATCCACGTGACGGTCATGTCAACTTTCGCAACCAATCCAAACTCAAATCGCAATACCCATAACCCACTGGTAGAAAAGAAGTCCTCCTCACAACCTCATAAGGATCACTCATCCATAGATTACCCCGCATGTTATAACCCACCGCAATCACTTAATCTTCTTCAGTCTGAACTCATCAATAAGACATGAAAATCTACTTCATTCCACTATTAAACAACATGAAAAAATCTTTCAACACGCTCATAACTCGAGATTATACGTCACATCAAGACAGAAATCAAGCACCCAATAGTCCTTTCCACATATCAAGCAAACCCTTCTCGTCATGTTCAACCCTCTGAACACATCTCGCAATCAAGTCATAGAAATAATATAGCCATCCAACCACTCATCGAGCCACACATTCCACTAATAGGGATACTACCGGATATATAAGTCCAAAAGCACGTGTTCACGCAATCGAAATCCCTGTGCTCACGCTACAACCAGAACCATGTCTCATGTCCTCCAGACTGACCCATCATTAGCACACAGAATCACATCTCGCGCATCATCCATGGAATCATAAGCTGTCGATGCACAACTGATACCGAGCGCTCACATGCGCATACAAATGCGTGGAAGAAATTCAAAGAGTTACGCTTCAAGCTGAATCAATGCCACACGATAAGGAAAGAAAGATGGGAAGTACATCCGAAATGCCATGTAGCCTATCAAAGATAGGTATGGACCTCATCATACGGATCCACAAGACTCTACTAAACACTTGCTAATGACTTATAGAACCTATGAACCTAGAGCTCTAATACCAACTTGTCACGACCCAAAATCCAACTAGTCGTGATGGCACCTAACCCAATCCGCTAGGTAAGCCAATTAATAACTATCCAATTTAATGAGATTTATAAATAGAAGAAACGATAATAAAAACTTCTTTTATACAAAGAGTTCCCAAGGACTAGTAGTACACATCATGAGCTTCTAAGATTTAGATTTCTCTTACAAAACTAAATTAAAATAAATACATCATCTGTTTGAAATATACATGAACATATTAAAATTCTAAAGCTACCAAGGACAAGAGGCAGCTGTAACCGAAATGCAGGTGCATCTTCCGATCCAGCTCCCACCATATGCAGCAACATCAGCATTCAACATCTGCTCGCAAGGTACAGAAGTATAGTATGAGTACAACCGACCCCATGTACTCAATAAGTAATAAACCTAACCTTAGGTTGAAAGTAGTGACGAGCTGGGACAAGGGTCCGAGTCCAACTCCAATAACCAGTCACAGTAAGTAACAATATAATAAGAATGATACAAGAAAATAACTCAGGGATAAGATGCTCAACTAGTTCATAGTTAAGGAAAGTAGGTATGCTTTTCAAGTATAATAGTAAGTCCCAAATCTTCCACTGAAACACCAAAAAAACATAAGAATAAGTTCGAAAATCGTGATTTTTCCAAAATTCCTTTCAACAATAAATAAGATGTTTCATTTTTCAGATAGCATAGGATAGTACATCTCTATGCCTACATGTCACTATGCCGGTGAAATCATGAATTTCACCAAAATCGGGTGGCGTGAGGAAATGCATCTATATGTCTGTATCTCAAATACGCATGCCAAACATAATGCATCTCAGTGATGAACTCATGTACGCACACTCTCAGAGTACCCAATCTCATGATCTCACTCTCTCACTCATCACGCTCAATATTGTATATGGCCAATCCAGCCCAGGGAAGATCCATCCCAAATATATATATCAACTGATAGTTAGTCACTCAGTACTGTATAAGGCCAATCCTGCCCATAGAAAATCCATCCCCAAATATAAATGATTGGGGCAAGATCCATGCCCACGGAAGATCCATACCTCAATATAAATCAATTGCGCTCATGGTGGGGGTACAGACTCCGGAGGGGCTCCTTCAGCCCAAGTGCTATAATAAGCTAGATCCAGGCATAAATAAATAAAAAAAATTGGGGCATGCAGCTCGATCCCATAAATAACACTCATAATCAGGCCCTCGACCTCACTTAGTCGTCAATCTCTCCAGTCTCTCGGGCTCACAACACTCATGCTAAGAAGCCTTAATCAATGATACGGGATGTGACAATATACGATAATAGAGACTGATATATGATACGTAGTGATGAATGCGACTGAGCACATAACTGCAATTAAGCTAATAACATAACAGCAAAGAACGACCACTGTGGGTCCCAATAGTACCTGCATATAGCATAAATAATAGCTCAAGTGCTCTAACACATAGAGTATAGTAAAAATGTTCAGATAAGATAGCAACACAATTTCATGGAATCGACTAAATCACAATTTACACGGTGCACGCCCACACGCCCCTCACCTAGCATGTGCGTCACCTAAATATCAACCACATAACATGCAATTTGGGGTTTCATACCCTCAACACCAAGTTTAGAAGTCTTACTTCCCTCGAACAAGACAAATCTAATACCGCGCAAGCCAAACCATGCTCCAAAATGCCATCCCACGCATACCGACCTCCGAACGGTTCGAAACTAGCCAAAAGCAACTCAAGGATATCAAATAAGGCCAAAGGAAACAATTCCAAATGATAAAGGTCGAATATTTAATCAAAACCCCAAAGTCAACCAAAACATGAGAATCCGGGCCCGCACCTCGGAATCCAACGAAACTCACAAAATCCGACAAACCATTCAATTGAGTCCACCATACTAGTTTCACTCAAATCCGACTCCGAATCGATGTTCGAAACTCAAAAATTCACTTCATGAAACTTTAGACAAAATCCCCCAAATTTCACTTTGAAATCATCAATCAAATTCCAAAAACGAAGATGGATTCGTGAAATATAACCAAAATCGAGTATAGAACACATATCTCAATCTATATGGTGAAAATCGCCTCCAAGATTGCCCAAAACCAAGCTCCCCAACTCAAAATATGACCAAATGAACTAACCCTTGATATTAAATATTTTTTGCCCAATTGGTCTGCCTCATTTCTTGTGCTAAACGATCCTAAAACATGCTTTTGATGTCTCCAATGAATTTCTTGTGAAATTTCAGTCAAGTTAGGCTTTTGAATCACTCCATTTGACCTTATAATGAAGGAGATATGTTGGTTTCAATATTTAAAAATAGTGCAGATTTTTAAATACTTGTCTGTGACAATTTCGTAATTAATATGGAAAATCTGGCAACCCTATTCTTAGTAAAATGATCATAAACTCCCCATACGATGTCCAAATTCGACTATTCTTCTTGCTATGACTCCGTAATTACGATAGGATCTAGTGCTTCATTCAAAACAGAAATTGGAGCTCATTTGCTTAATATGGTACCATGATTGAAGAAACGACGTCGAAACATTAAAAATAAAACGAGCGCAACACAACCCAAACCTATCCGAAACTCACCCGAGTCCTTTAGGACCCCGTCCAAACATACCAACAAGTCCCATAATATAATACAGACCTACTCGAGGCCTCAACTCACACATAACAATATCGAAACAATGAATTGCACATCAAATCAAACAAAAAATGAACTTTGAACTTTCAACTTCTAAAACTCGCGCCGAAACATATCGAATCAACCCGTAATGAACTCAAAGTTTGCAGACAAGTCCCAAGTGACATAACGAAAGCTATTCTAATTCCCGGAACCACAATCCGAATCTGATATCCTCAAAGTCAACTTTCGGTCAAACTTATGAACTTTTCAAACCTTCAAATTTTTAACTTTTACCAATTAGCACTGAAACCTTCTAAAAGTATCCAAATGCAAATTCGGGCATACGCCCGAGTCTAAAATCACCATCCGGACCTAACGGAACTATCAAATCTCCAATCCGAGGTCAAACACTAAAAAGTAAAACTTGGCCAAATCTTCCAACTTTAAAGCTTCAATCATGAAATTCATTCTTCCAAATCAATTCCGAATTAGTTGAAAAACCAAAATCGCCGATACATACAAGTCGTAATACATCATACGATACTGCTCAAGACTTCAAATAGCTGAACAGAATGCATATACTCAAAATGACCGTTCGGATCGTTACATCCTCTAACCTTTGGCACTAATTCTCCAAGGTTTTACCTCGGCCTCTGCTAATGATTTCTTAGCTTATCTTTTGCTCTCTTGTACCTTTCTAGGCCAACCGATAAATGAGTAGATTCAAATTTAATCATCACTAAATAGAGATTAGCATAGATTAGGTTGGACTCGATCACATTTGATTACAAACTAGTCTACTAAATGGGATAATACCAGGATGGCCAAAAACATATCGAGCCCCTTAAAGTTGTCATTTTATTTTGACACTTTAACTAGGGCTTGTTCCTATTGGACCCTCCAACCTTATTCAAAATGTACCAATTAAACACAAATTTCAATGTCCAAGATAAAAATCAGGCGCGTGTTCATAAGGCTTTCCACATGTAAAAGCCATGATATAACGGAAAATGTTTTCCGTGGAAAATATTTTCCAAGAAAATGTTTGTTTGGAAAACAAGTTGTAATCTTATTTATTTTCCGGTGTTTGGTATGCAAATTAAGGAAAATGACTTCTCAAGAGTATTCATAAATAATTTAGATATAATAAACATGAAGCCATAAACTTTCAAACCAACAACCTTCCGGACCCACAAATTTCATAAACTTTCGAACCGCTAAACTTTCAAAACTGCAAAAATTTCGAACCCGTAAACTTTATAATTTCTAAACCCGTAAACTTTCAAACACATAAACCTCCGAACTCATAATTTTGGAACTTGTAAAATTTTTGAGCCTTTAAACCGATAAATAATAAAATTAAAACTGAAAAATATATTTATAATTTTTTTTGGGGGGGGGGGAAGGGGTTGGGTTGGGGCGAGTAAACGAAAAAAAAAAAATAGAAATTTAAATTGCAAAAAAAAGTGAAATTTTTTTTAGAGCCCGGGGAGGGGGAGGTGGGGGGTTGGGTGGGTGGCGGTGCAAAAAAATAAAAAAAATAAAAATTTGAAATTGCAAAAAATAAAAAATTAAGGGTAAAAAAAAAAATTGCGGGGGGGGGGGGGGGAGGAGGGATGGGGTGAGAATGGGGATGGAGGGGTAGTAGGGTGGGTGGTAACGGAAAAACTGAAATTTGAAAAAATAAAAATAAAAACTTATTTTGGAGAGGGGGTGGGGTGGGTTGGTGAGAGGAAGGTTGAGAAGGAGTTTTGGAAAATATTTTCCCTTCTCTTGATAAGAAAAATATTTTCCTCCAATTGGAGGAAAATAAATTGATAAGTAAAATATTTTCTAAAACATTTAAGTCAACCAACATTTTCCCTTCATATCAAACACACCCTAAAACAAAAAATGATCCATTTTAGCGAAAATGTCCTCACTTCCTTATTCCTTTCCTGTTATCTCAAATTTGAGAAGTGTGAGTAAGAGCCCGGCAATGGAAGTGAAAAAGTTTCGTCCACTTATTTGTCCATTATACTCCGTAGTCACCATTTCGTTATGGTAAAAGATCTTATCTCAGTTTGATTCTAAAAGTTATAACCGCAAGAAATCTTCAAATAAAAAGACACAGTTTCAGTTTGATTCTAAAAGTTATGCTCTCAACTTTGATAACGGAGATAAATATGTAAATAATAAATTTTTGTGCAATTGCTCATCTCAATTTGCTGGTCCTTTTAGGAGAAAATGAGAAAATTTCTTTCTGTGTGGATTTTGATTTCTGCTCTCGGTTTGCTTTTGAAATTGCTTGATTTTGAAGTGAAGAGTCGATATTGATTTTGGGTAGGTGAATTATGTATTTTCCTTACTCGGTTTGTTTATATTTTCTTGAATTTGGTTTGTCTCTGAATCCTTAACCCAACTAGGTTGATGTCTATTTGCTTTTGAAAATTACTTGCTTGCTGTTTGAAACCTGCAAGAAGAAATAGAGCACCATTTAAGGGGTCAAATTTGAAGATCCTCAAATTTTAATGTTTATGTTACTAAAAATATATGATCATTGAAATCTTGGGGTTGTACTTTTAAAGTGAATTACTGAATTAGTTATTGTTAAGAATAGAATGAATATTAGGAAAACCAGGAGGTGAAATTAGGAGGAAGAAAATATAGTGGAAGATGGTAATGGTGGCACAGAAGATGAAGGAGAAAGAAAAGAAATAAAAGTTGTTTGAAAAGAAAAGAAAAAGTATTATTCTGATTAGTTCACGCGCCTAAGGAAAGTGTGGAATACTTCTTTGCTATGTCAGCTATTTGTATTTAATTGGGACACACTGCATTATTTTGAAGTGTCTAGTTAAAGTGCTAAAATGAATAATTGGGACAACTTTAGGGGTTGCCTATGTATTTGGCCTATGAGGATCTAATCCTGATATTAGAGTACGGAGCAAATCTTACTACTACAATAAAGTCAAATTTAAAATATAGTTTGGCGCGGGCTAAAAGTGAAAAAATTCATCCCTATATAATATGACTTATTTTGGAAGACCGTACTTCATTTTAGAAGTTTTCAACTACATTAAATTTGGCCTTGCAAAGTCCGTCTTTTCTTTTCTTCTTTCGTTTGACATCTAGTATCGACCGACTAATTCGGAATTGCATTGCTTAGGACCCATTAAATTGGGGTAGGGGTGGGGGTGGGGGTGGGGGTGGAGAGCATTCCATACCAGGGGATTTTCTATTCTCAGCAATCGATTTTAAGATATTCGATTAAGGGCAGAGGGATTTCATCTATCTTACAACACTACTTGATCCGTTGATCGATATACACATTTGCCTTCTCAGTCTTTTTCTTGGTGATATTGTGTTTACTTGGCAAATGCTTTTAGGACAAGCATTAAAAGTATATCTTGTACAATCCTGATGTTTAATCAACTTTAATTTATTGAAGAAATAACTTTGGCCTTTCTATGGTATTTGTCTTTCATAAAAAACTAGACTAGAGAGGGACCAAAAGCTGGTGTAGCGCCGTGGGGAGTGGGGACTAGGGTGTCAGAGAGTTGGATGATAAATGAATTTCAATTTTGCCCATCACCTTTTGAAAAAATAGCCCTTTTCTTAGGAGTAAGGAGATAAGATACTAGCTTGGTCCCCTCTATGAATTATCACTTTCTAATTTCTAGTCCATCCACATAAGTTCAACCACACAATCTTGCAATAAATAAAAATTATTAACTCATAACAACAACAACAACATAAAACTCAATGTAATTTTACAAGTGGATTCTAGGGGTGTAGTGTGTATGCAAACTTTATCCTTGTCTTATGATGATAGAGGGGTTGTTTCTAATATACCTTCGGCTCAAGGACAAAAGAAAAAAGGCAGTACCAAAATTTATTAAATCACAAGGAATAAAATTATATACACCAACAATGACAAAAAATTGTATACCATATATTAATGTAATATAATCAATTATAATCTGTTATATTCTTTTCTTTGTTACTGATCAACGTTTAACTATGAATATTTTAATTGATTTTCAGCAATCTAATAGTGTAAAAACTATTGATTTTCAGTAATCTAATAGTGTAAAAATTTTGTATACTATCAACGTATAAAGACCAAACTAAATCTCAAGTGAATTTGTTAGCTATACAAATTAGAAAGTTGAGCTAGAAATTAAAACGGAGATATCACCATAGGTCCTATGATAATGGCGAATCCAGGAAATTTAATATGGGTGTTTAAATTTTGAACATTCTTTGCTAGTGGGCTACGGAAAGGTATTCGAAGTCTATTTTTAATTAATAACAAGTAATATTTTACCTTATATGTAGTATAATTTTTCGGCGAAGGGTGGTCAACCACCCTTGGACCAACATAGCTTCGCCCCTTCTATGATGCCAAATTCATTAAAATTAAACTCGGAACGCACTTTGATATCTCAAGCTCCTTGGTTTCTCCTCCACTTTGTACCCTTGCTTACATCATAGTCGTTACTCCCTCCGATCCACAATAAGTGATCAATTTGCTTTGGGCACACCCATTAAGAAAATACTAAATTCTAGACGAAAATAGTTAGTGGGACTAAACTACCCTTCATTAAATGTTGCATCATAGCTATAGTAGCACTTACTTCTCTTCTTAAATGTGAGGAGTAAATGACTTTTTAGGGCTATGTAAATCGAATTTTTTCTTGATTATATAAATGGAAACTTATTTTGAACCAAAATAAAAAAGCAAATTGGTCACTTATTGTGGATCGGAGGGAGTACTTTTTAGGAGTAATAATTGTTGGGTGTTTAAGCTTAATGTAGCTTAAAAGAAGGTGAATGGAAAATGGAGGAAAAATGAAATATTTGACATTCATTTGAGATTCACTCCTTGACAATGGGACATTGTCCCATATTGGAAGAGGAAAAGATTTTTGATTGGTATATATACAATTGCTCTTCTTGTAGCTCTTAAAGAGTTAAGAAGAAAGCAAGCCTCACGCCGTCGTCGTAGTCGCTCGCTCGACTTCGGCTTCGGCTTCGGCCAAATGATGATTGATTAATTTTTTGGATCAAATTTATTTGTTAATAGTAAATATTAACGTAATTCGTGTTTGTAACGGAAGATTAATAATCCAAATTATCCATTTTATTGACTGTCCGTTTTTTGTAACGAAAAATCTGAAGAGTTACAACTCTTCATTTGAACTCAACAGGTTGGGGCTATAAATTGCAGCCCATTCTATCAGATTCTTCATACGAATTTCTGAGCTCTCCTCCTTTCTTCTGCATTATTTTAACTATAAAGAAAATATCAGTAAGTGTGATTTGCTATCGATCTTTGGGGTTTGAAGTACCGCTACACCAGTGTGTAATTCGTTCTATCCTGGGAGGAAATAATCCACAACCTTGGGTACTAGGAGGGGATTAAATTCCTTAGGGAAACACTATGAATTCAGTGGGCTTGGATTAAAATCTGTTTCATTTACATTTCTGTTTATACGTTATTTTATATTCTCCAGAATTATTTTACAAATACAGGATAATAACAAGCTTAAGGAATTTAATTTTATTTTCTGTATTTGTGTTATACTCATTGTTTCTGGAGAGTAAAACCTTTGTGGTTTTCTACTCCGTTGGAGATTAAAATCTACATGATTTTAACGTTTGTTTGTGTCATTCCTTTACAGAAATGACGAATGACAACGGGAACCAGAATGTTCCTATGGTGACTGCCAATATATCGACAAGCCGAACAACACCGGCATTGGCACCGGTAGAAAAACCCGAAAAAATTTTCGGGATTGATTTCAAGCGGTGGCAGCAAAAGATGTTCTTCTACTTGACTACTTTAAGTCTATAGGAATTCATTAAGGAAGATGTTCCGGTTCTGCCCGATGAAACTCCAGAGAATGAATGCTTTCTCGTGATTGAGGCGTGGAAGCATTCTGATTTTTCTGTGCAAGAATTATATTCTTAGCGGACTGGAGGACGATCTGTATAACATCTACAGTAATGTGGAGATGTCAAAAGAACTGTGTGCGCTTGAAAGGAAATACAAAAGTG
Source organism: Nicotiana attenuata (assembly GCF_001879085.1). NCBI lineage: Eukaryota > Viridiplantae > Streptophyta > Magnoliopsida > Solanales > Solanaceae > Nicotiana > Nicotiana attenuata. The sequence continues at coordinate 185,883 of NW_017670965.1, forward strand.
AAGATGCCGGGTTGAAGAAATTCGTTGCCGCTAAATTTGTGGACTACAAAATAGTAAATAGCAAGTCTTTTATTACCCAAGTCCATGAATTGCAAGTGATTATTCATGATCTCCTTGCTGAAGGTCTTGTCATCAATGAAGCATTCCAAGTTGCAGCGATGATTGAGAAGTTGCCTCCTTTGTGGAAGGACTTCAAAAACTACTTGAAACACAAACGCAAGGAGAAGTCGCTTGAAGATCTCATTGTTTGGTTGAGAATCGAAGAGGACAACAAAGCTGTTGTAAAAAGTGGCCGTGGAAAGTCAACAATAATGGGAGCAAAAATTGTTGAGGATACTCCTCAAAATAAGAGAAAGAGGAAGCAGGCTTCTGGACCGGAAAGCAACCCAAGCAAGAAGAGGTTCAACGGAAATTGCTACAACTATGGAAAAGCTTGACACAAATCTACAGATTGTCGTGCTCCGAAGAAAGACAAGAAGAAGGGTCAAGCAAACATGGTTGAAAAGCACGAAGATGATGATGACTTGTGTGCTATGCTTTCTGAATGCAACCTGGTGGGAAATCCTAAGGAGTGGTGGATTGATTCTGGAGCCACTCGCAATGTTTGTGCCATTAGAGAAGCATTTGTTACATATGCTCCCGTTGGACCCAAAGAGACGCTTTCTATGGGAAATTCTACAACGGCCAAAATTGAAGGATGTGGGAAGATATATCTGAAAATGGTTTCTGGCAAAGTGGTGACTCTAAACAACGACCTTCATGTTCCCCAGATTAGAAAGAACTTAGTCTCGGCTGGAGTTCTTGTTAAGAACGGGTTTTAAATGTGTCTTTGTATCTGATAAGGTTGTAATAAGTAAGAATGAGATGTTTGTAGAAAAAGGTTACCTCACAGATGGTTTTTCAAGCTGAATGTAATGGTTGTTGAGAATAATAATAAAATTTTAGCTTTTTCTTACTTACTTGAGTCAAATGATTTATGGCATATACGTTTGGGTCATGTCAATTATAAAACCTTGCGGAAAATGATTAACTTGGAAGTATTGCCTAAGTTTGAATGCGACAAATAAAAATGTCAAATATGTGTGGAATCTAAGTATGTTAAACATCCTTATAAGTCTGTTGAGAGGAATTCAAATCCTTTAGACTTAATTTACGCAGATATTTTCGATATGAAGTAAATACCATCTCGCGGTGGAAAGACGTATTTCATAACTTTTATTGACGACAGTACACGATATTGATATGTTTACTTACTTAATAGTTAAGATGAAGCAATAGACACATTCAAGCAATACAAAAATGAAGTTGAAACGCAACTTAACTGGAAAATTAAAATGATAAGAAGTGATAGGGGTGGTGAATATGAATCTCCTTTTGAAGAAATATGTTTAGAATATGGAGCTGTTCATTGAAACACGGCCCCTTACACGCCCCAATCCAATTGGATTACGGAAAGAAAGAATCGTTCATTAAAGGAGATGATGAACGTATTGTTGATAAGTTCTGGTTTGCCACAGAACTTGTGGGGGGAAGTTGTTCTTACGGCTAACCGGATACTAAATTGACTACCCCACATAGCAAAACACAATCCATTCCATATGAAAAGTGGAAAGGAACGAAGCCCAACTTGAATTATTTTAAAGTGTGGGGGTGTTTGGCAAAAGTGCAAGTTCCTAAAGGTAAAAATAGGACCGAAAACCATTAATTGTATTTTCATAGGATATACGACCAATAGTAAAGCATATCGATTTCTGGTTCTTAAATAAGAAAATCCCGACATTCATAATAATACGGTTATAGAATCAGATAATGCTGAGTTCTTTGAAAATATATATCCGTATAAAAAGGAATGTGAGTCGATTGGTGAAGGTTCTTGTCACGACCTGAATTTCCCACCCTCTGGAGTCGTGATGGCGCCTACTAGTGAAAGCTACGCAAGCCAATCAATTGAATTATTTACCTTGTTTCTATTTTAATCCATTAAAAATTAAGAACAATCCTTTAATAAACAACAAAATTTAATAAGCGGAAGACTGAAATGTAATATTTAATAATGATACCAATACCAATCCATAACAAAACTACCCAGAACTGGTATCACAATTTCACAAACTGTCTAGGAATACTACGAATAAAGGTCTGAAAGATTAAAACGACACTGTCTCTGGAATACATGAAAGAAACAGAATGAAAAGATAGAAGGAGACGCCAAGGCCTGCGGACGCCTGATGAACTAGAGGCAGCAATCTCACTGCGGTCCGAAAGCTACAGCATCGGGATCTGCACAAAAGAGTGCAGAGTGTAGTATCAGCAGAACCGACCCCATGTGTTGGTAAGTGCCTAGCCTAACCTCGGCGAGGTAGTGACGAGGCTAGGACCAGACTACCAAATAATCCCGTGCAGTTGAATCATGTATAGCGGAAAAATAAAGGCAGAAATTTACAATTTAAAAGTAAGAAGGGGGGAGACATGCTGCGGGAATATCAAGTAACAACAGGAAACAAATAAATAACCGAAAGGAATACCATAACTCAAATATCAACAATAATCATGAAATCAAGACAAGTGCACGGCATTACCCTTCGTGCTTTTACTCTCGTCCTCACCAAATATCAATATAATCGGCATGGCATCACCCTTCGTGCTTTTACCTCACAAAATCATGGTACGGAATGATCCTTCGTGCATTATCACTCATATAAAGGCACGGAATGGTACATCGTGCGGCACGGCATCACCCTTCGTGCATTAACACCCTCTCACAAAATATCATGCACGACGTCAGCCTTCCTGCTTTAACACTCTCTCGCCAAAACAATGCACGGCATCACCCTTCGTGCTTTAACACTCTTCCTCACCCAAACAACAATCACAAACAATGAGGGCAAGGAAATAGATGAAAAACACAATAAAAATCCTGGCAAGGGAATAATAGTGCAACAATCATATCCCGGCAAGGGAAACAATATCAAAAGCAATAACGTCCCGGCAAGGGAGATAACCTTAAAAGCAGCAACATCCTGGCAAGGGAGATAACATTAAAAGCAACAACGTCCCGACAAGGGAGACAATATCATAATCCTCTTCTCTTTTTCGCATTTACTTCACAACTCAATTCACAACTTGAGCCAATGCTCTATAATGTCCATTTGCCAACAATAATTCCATAAATTATTTCACAACTTGAGCCAACGCTCTTCAATGTTTAATTAGCAAAATTACTTCCACAAGCCATATTTAACAATAGAAATATCACATAAAGCATGAACAATACAAAACGGAGTCATGTTAATCATAGCATAAGACTCACGGGCATGCTTGACACTAACGTATAGATACTCGTCACCATACCTATACGTCGTACTCAACAATTAACACGTAGCAAATAGGACACAACTCCTAATCCCTCAAGCTAAGGTTAGACCAAACACTTACCTCGATGCCGCGAACACAATTCAAGCCTCAACTACCGCTTTACCTCTTGATTCCACTACCAATTCGCTTGTATCTAGCCACAAGTTACTTAACTATATCAATAAATGCTAAATGAATCAATTCTAATGCATGAAAATAGGTTTTCTAAAGTTTTTTTCCAAAAAGTCAAAAATCAACCCCGGGCCCACTTGGCCCAAACCCGAAATTCGGACCAAAACCCGATTACCCATGCACCCCCGAGCCCGGATATATAATTGGTTTTGGAATCTGACCTCAATATTCTTAGGTTTTACCCAAAATTCTCAATTCCACCATGAAAACCCTAGATTCTAGGATGAAATCTTGTAAAAAGAAGTTAAGAAGTGAAAGAAATGAGTTTAAAATCACTTACTTGTGTTTTGGGGAAAGAAAGAGTGCTTGAAAAATTGCCATTTATGTTTTAGGTTTCTGAAAATGGTAAAATAACTGAAAAGTCCCGTTTATATACTCCTCTCAGACCCTCACCGCGGACCGCATAAAATGGATTGCGGTCGTGGAGCTCCACCGCGGACCGCGAAATATCGAGCGCGGCCGCGAAAGGCTTGGCCTTGCTCACCGCGGACCGCATAAATCCCACCGCGGTCGCGGAAGCCCCACCGCGGTCGCGAGAAACCATTGCGGACCGCGGAGCCTGGTTCAGAGATCTGCAACTTCTCTGAACCTGCAACAGCTATGTTCAAAGTCTAAATTCACTCCGTGGCCTATCCAAAACTCACCCGAGCCCTCGGGGCTCCAAACCAAGCATGCACGCAAGTCCAAAAATATCATACGGACTTGCTCGTGCGATCAAATTATCAAAATAATATCAACCACTATGAATTAGCCTCAAATTCATGAAATCACTTAAGAACATCAAAATTTCCCATTTTTCTCAAATAAGGTCTGATTTATACTAAACGGACTTCGATTCTTATCAAACTTCACAGATTCCACTAATTTATTATTTCAAACTTGTACCAGGCTCCAGAACTAAAATACGGGCCCGATACCATTAATTTCATCATCTTTCATTTCTCAAAAACTCTTATATTTTCCAGAAAACAATTTTCTTCAAAAATTCATTTCTCGGGCTTGGGACCTCGGAATTCACTTTCGGGCATACGCCCGAGTCCCATGTTTTCCAACGGACCCTCCGGGACCGTCAAATCACGGGTCCGGGTCCGTTTACCCAAAATGCTGACCGAAGTCAACTCAAATTTATTTTTAAAACAAAATTCATCATTTTTTTTTATAGATTTTCACATAAGGGCTTTCCGGATATGCGCCCGGACTGCGCATGTAAATCGAGGTGAGACGAAAAGGAGGTTTTAAGGCCTCGGATGCAGAATTTATTTCTAAAACAAGTGATGGCCTTTTGGGTCATCACAGATCTAAAAGACCTCGGGAAGAAATAAAAGAAAGTACAAACGACCTCGGAAAGAAACAAAAGAAAGTAAATTTAAACAAAAGAAAGGTTTTTAATGTTGTCAAATGGTTTTAAGATAAATGAATGTGATAAATATGTATACATTCAAAATGTTCCAAATCACATAGTCATTGTTTGCTTATATGTGGATGATATGCTGATAATGAGTAATGAAATTGCCAACATAAATGCGACTAAGCGTATGCTAACTAGCAAGTTTGATATGAAGGACTTGGGAGTTGCTGATTTAATTCTGGGGATTAAGATCCATAAGACTCCTCAAGGTCTGGCATTGTCATAATCTCATTATATTAAGACAGTACTTGGAAAATTCAAGCACTTAGGGTTTAAAGTTGCAAAGACTCCAATTGACGTGAATCTTGCATTAGCAAAGAACAAAGGCCAAAGCATACCACAATTAGATTATGCTCGTGTGTTGGGATGCTTAATGTATATCATGAATTGTACACGACCAGATTTAGCTTGTGCTATAAGTAAATTGAGTCGATACACGAGCAATCCAGATCAATCTCATTGGATGGTAATGAAACGAATTTTGGGATATTAAGAACATACCCAGGACTTTGCTTTGCACTACAGTAAATATCCTGCGGTGATTGAAGGATACTGTGATGCAAATTGGATCACCGGTGCAACTGATTCTAAGTACACAAGTGGATATGTATTCACTATTGGTGGAGGAATGGTATCTTGGAAGTCGTCCAAACAAACTTGTTTTGCCCTCTCTACAATGGTGGCTGAGTTCATAGCCTTAGATAAAGCCGGTGAAGAACCTGAATGGCTCCGGAATTTCTTGGAAGACATTTCATTTTGGCCTAAATCGTTGGCACGAATATGCATACATTGCGATAGTCAAGCGGCAATTGGAAGGGCTGGAAGCATTATGTATAACAGTAAATCTCGTCATATATGACGAAGACATAAAACCGTTAGGCAACTACTCTCTAGAGGAATTATCACGATTGACTACATAAAGTCAAGTGATAATATGTCGGATCCACTTACAAAAGGCCTAACATCATCGAGGGGAATGGGACTATGGCCGAGAACAAGTTATTGTGGCGGTAACTCTACCTAGAAGACTGGAGATCCCGAGATCTAGGTTCAAGGAGATAAAACAAAGTCATTAATGACGGTTCAACATTGTCAACTAAAATTTTGGTACATTCTCGTGATGAGACAATTTTCAGTGCCAAGGATAAAGCATTAAGGCTTTTTAATGATTTCTAAATTTGATACGGGGTATATCAAATAGTGTATCTACGAGATGACACGTTTAGGAATCACCTATGTAAGTGTGAAATGTTAGCCGCTTCAAGAAGAATTTTGTAAGGCCAGTTCTCTACGCACTTATGAAACCAAGTGGTGTTCATGGCTGAAACGAACACAACAATGAGAACCAAAGATGGTTAATGGTTGATTGTGTGACTTATGATTGTCTAGTATACACCAAAGTTTGACGGTTCAAAGATATCAAATCTACCGATTGACCGAGTATATCCGACATAAGTTCACTACGGAAAGTTCAAAGGAAAAACTACTTATCCAGATGCGATTAATCCTTGCTTGCGAATCACACAGTTTTTCATGCATATTTCTGTGATATAGCCATTCCCCATTCATGTGGGGGATGGTTGGGTGTTTAAGATTAATGTAGCTTAAAAGAGGGTGAATGAGAAATGGAGGAAAAATGAAATATTTGAGATTCATTTGAGATTCCCTCCTTGACAATGAGACATTGTCCCATATTGGAAGAGGAAAAGGTTTTTGATGGATATATATACAATTGCTCTTCTTGTAGCTCTTACAGAGTTAAGAAGAAGGCAAGTCTCGCGCCGTCGTCGTCGTCGCTCACTCGCCTCGGCTTCGGCTTCGGCTTCGGTCGATTGATTGATTAATTTTTTTTATGAAGTTTGTTTGTTAATAGTAAATATTAACGTAATCCGTGTTTGTAACAGAAGATTAATAATCCAAATTATCCGTTTCATTGACGGTGCATTTTTTGTAACGAAAAATATTTGCTCTACCCGTTTTAATTTACGTAAATGGCCATTTACGTTATGGCCGTTTTACGTAACTGACCTCTGAAAAGTTACAACTCTTGATTTGAACTCAACAGGTTGGGGCTATAAATTGCAATCCATTCTCTCAGATTTTCCATACGAATTTCTGAGTTCTCCTTCTTTCTTCTGCATTATTTTAACTACAAAGAAAACATCAGTAAATGTGATTTGCTACCGATCTTTGGGGTTTGAAGTACCGCTACACCATTGTGTAATTCGTTCTATCCTGGGAGGAAATAATCCACGACCTCGGGTACTAGGAGGGGATTAAATTTTTTAAGGAAATATTGTGAATTCAGTGGGCTCGGATTAAATTCTGTTTCGTTTACATTTCTGTTTATACGTTATTTTATATTCTCCAGAATTGTTTTACAAATACAGGATAATAACAATAAATACTAGAATTTCTCTTTAATCTTTTATTAATTTGGTTTAAAATAAATGACCTACTAGTTGAAAACTATTGGTAAATAAAGTAGGTGAGGTTAGGTATTAGCCTAACCTCTTAGCATAATATACAGAGATTGAAGATAAAATTCCCTTTTAGATAAATGTATGAAATAGAAAATTATCATACCTTTTTTTTTTTCTAATCTTTCTAAGTCAGATTCTAATTTCCTTTTACCTTAGTTGAGCAAATTAAAATAAAAAGAACGATGTTGTAGTTTGAATATTGATATCCCTCAGTAGGGGCGGCTCAACTACAATAGTGGCCTAAAGCCAAAATTATTTATGAGGCCTTAAACTTTTGTTTTTATTATTTTTTGGGATTCAAAGTTGTTAATTAATATTTTATAATCAAATTCTTTATAATAATTCTTTTTTCTAAAAAAAAATACTCTCTTATCTTTATTAATTTAGTTTTTATTATTTGTTAAAAAATCAGCAGGAGCACCTTTATGAGATTATATCAAAGTTTCAGTTAATCTCATTTGCTTTTTGAGTTTTGATAAATTCATATTTTCTAGCTGATAGTTTAAATTCTAGCTAGTGTATAACAACAAAAAAAACTATTATACTATATAGAAGATATCATGTTGAAAGATAATAAAATTTTATAATAATAGAATTTTATTCTAGAAGTTATAACTTAATATTCCATGTGTCTCAATTTATGTGACACTTTTTGTTTTTCGAGATTCAAACTTCTTAATTTTGAATGTGCATTTAGATGTAGAATCTTTAAATTTTTAAAAATAAAATCTGCATACTTGAAAACAATATAAAGTACTATAAGTCACAATAATTAATTTTTAAAAAACATATAAATAAATACGATCAAAGTATAATTCATTAACTCTCAAAATCCGAACACTGTCACATATATTGGGATGAAAGGAGTAATTGATATCAAGATGAATCAGTTTTTTTTGTTTACTTCAATACTTTACAACTTTCAAAAAAATGAAATAAAATGTGAAATTAAGCTATAAAATTAAGAGAAATTTTCATAAAGCACTATCTTTTAGTGGTAATTAGCTATTTATATATACCATTTGCTATATTACGGATGTAGATACGTTTTCTGTTGTTATAAGATGTATTAGATGTATTTAAACTTCTGTATTCATGAATACAGTAGCAAAAATAGGCGTGAATCAGGGAAGTCCAGCTAATCAGTTGTTGTATTCGAGTGTATTCGACTGTATTCATGGCGTGAAACATGGGATTACAGCTGGACAGATTATTGTATTCGACTGTATTCACGGCGTGAAACAGGGGATTTCACTGATTTTAAACGGAAAGTGAATCAATTAACATAATAGACTCCTAATATAACTCAACAAACTCAATTATAACACACAAATTTTGTATTTTCATTTATAGAAAAGATTCTCAACCGAAAAATACCCCAAAAATATAGCAATCGTCGGAAAATTATATAATACATCTTAATACATAAATTATATTAATTAAAAAAAATATATGAATACATTCATGGCATATAGCGAGACAGTGAAATACAATGAAATACATAGAATACAGCGGGATACATTGAAATACAATGAAAAAAGATAGTGCATACAATGAAACACATGGAATACAACGAGATACATTGAATTACAATGGAAAAAAAGACAATGAATACAATGAAATACATGAAAATACAGCGTGATACGTTGAAAATACATTGAAATATATTAACAGAAAATGTCGTCTCGTCAAGAGAGCCGCGATTCTGACTCGAAACTCTCAAAATTTGGAGCACACTTGGTCTTGAAGATCTTTGCCCCTACTGCTTCGTTCCCCGGTGGTGCCTCTGCGAAAGATGCCATTTTTTGAGTTTGGGGCTTTTTCTGATTTTCAGAAAGTATAACCTAATAAAAATAGTGTTAGAAACGAACCCTTCTTTGATGATTTTAGGATCAGGTACTTAAGTAGAAGAACGCATAAGCTTTGAGACAAAGTAACGGAGGATTCCAACTAGGACCATAACAACTGAGAGCGGGATTAATACCCAGTCTCTAATTACTTTATCCAATACTAATTAATCTTCAGCCATTTTTTTGAATCTGGTGTTTGTGATTGGAATGAGAATTTTGGTGGCGTACAAGGAAATAACAAGGAAGAAAAAGAGGAGAAGAAAGCGGCAAAAATATGAAAGAATGAGAGAGAAAAATAATACAAAGAGTATTTTATGGCTTAAGGGTAGGAGGTAACCATAAATAGATATTTGGCTATAAAAATCAAAAGATAGCTATGGAATATAATTTTTTAAAAGGGTATTTATTTAAAATAAATAACGTATCAACCTTTGCTATAGGAGGTAACTAATCTTAAAATTAATTACTACATAAAAATTATGGGGCCCTCAAGAACTCGGCCCTTCAGCCGCCCCTGTCCCTCAGCCAATCTTTATAAGTACCATTTAATGTGGTAATTTCAGCAAAATATATTGTTACGTACATAGATAGACAAACTTTCCATTTCTTTTAAGAAATTCAAATTCTTTATTCCTACCCCTTTTCCACAAACAGCACTCAGCAGCACCACTCAATCCCAACTAGAAACAAAAGGAGACACAAAAGAGGAAAGCAATTGGTTAGATATCTTTCATTTAACACTAATTAGTATATCTACCCGCGCGATGCGCGAATCATTTTAAAGGGAAAAAAGAGTAAAGCAGAGGGAGATATTGGAAACATATGTATATTGCTAAAGAAGTACTTGGCTTTAAACAGATTAGTCCACCAGAAAATGTAGATATTTTTGTCTCAAGTTACGATCAGAAAATAAAGGACAGTTAAACATATGTATAATTCACAGATTAAGATATCACCTTCTGTCATGATGTACTTTGGATCAGAAGTGTATGAGAATATGAGCAAGTCAGTCATGTTGGTTGATGATATAAACGACGACTCACATGGATAACCAAGATCTCGAAAATATCCAATCCTTGTAAGTAGAATCTATAGAATAATTTTAAGTCTCAGATGAAATGCATATAATAAAAATATTAATTCTCATCAAGATTTTATGTCATTTACCGACATAGTTGTAATATTGTTGTTCCAATCAAAAACATATTCATCATAAGCTACATGTTCCTTTACAACTGAGGCAAAGTTCTCTATTGCATGCTTAAGGTAAGTTTTCTTACCTGCAGAAATAAATCTATATTGCAGACTATTAGATGAAATAATAGGCAGAACATTTTGTACTCTTAGTGAAACAAAACAATGTGAAACGTAGTAGATTTTGCTTACAAATTATTGCCTTTATTGCTCCAGGTGAACCTACTCCAACCACAAATACAAAGTTGCATGAAGGATAGAAATCGTGGTCAACATTTTTTTAGTGCTTCAGCGGGCTTTGGCCTTTTTTTGTTATAGGTATTTAACCGGTTCGGAAGATAAACTATCAGTCAATGACGTTGCCAAGGTAGGTGTTTTTCTTTGCCTTTCAAGATATTGCGTATAAAGAGAAAGATAGCCAGTCCTCTTGGGCGGCCGAGAGTGTTATGTAAAAAGGACCAAGGAGGATCCTATCCTAAAGGAGAAGGAGGAGGAGTAGGAGCTAGATTACCCATTACAACCATTCCAACAACTACAATGCTGAAAATCTACCAGCACGAACAACTATCTACATCAAAAAGATCTCAAGTCAATTTATACAACAAAGGACCTTAGCGTCGCTCCTGTTGAAATTATTTTGAGAAGTGGAAAAAAAGAACCTGCAGAGCCTCTCTCGAGCATACCGCCTTGCTACACCTGATACTCGAACATTAGCACGTATTGACACCTATATGGCAACCTACCCAGCAACACCAAAATATTGATCCCCAAAAAGAAAAGTATAGCCAATGATGTAAGGTCTACTGTCTATATTTCTATTTGTTGCAGGAAAATCAAGAAGAAGAAAAAATTCTAAGTTTTGTTCATACAACATCTAATACATGAGAATTATCGTATTCTTAAGAAATCAAGCAATCAACAAAGATATACTCAAGGTTTCACCTATAATCAATAGTTTAATACAAAAATAAATTGCATAAATTCTCGACTTTCTTGTGGATAAAATGATCAATCAACTCTTGAGAAAATTAGTAAAACAATAACTCAACTCTATCATCATCTTCTTGCGGCTAGATTCGCTATGGTAGTTCCATCCACTGACAATCTCTCAACAGAATGAGCATCAAGTGCTAATACCACACATTGAAAAATAGTCAATAGATAGAACATGTATAAAATAATATAATCTGCAAAAAAGAACACAGTGAAATAACTAAAAACTCACCCAAACACTTTTTTATTAAAAAGTAAGCTTTACCCACACCGATTCATTTCCGTCATCCTCGATAAATGCACTTTCTCAAAGAATAAAAATTTTTAATCCACCAAAACTAATTAAAGTATAAATAAAAAGTAAATAAATAAAAAGCTTATTGCGTCATTCGTCATATTTTTCAAAATTGTTCAAAGCTTCAAAGTACTGTTGTGGCTTTTGGCTTAGCGACATAATACTATTGTACTTAGCTTAAGCTTTTGGCTTAACAAAATCAATGTGATTCATCTGTGATATACCACATGTAGCTATGCTTTCTTGTGGAGTTTTAAAGATACAGAGACAAATTTGGCAAGCAAAAAAAAAACTTACACCATTTGCTCTGATCTTTATCCTCTTTTAGAGTTTTTGTAGCCAAGAGAAATTTCCTTTTCTTTTTCACCTTGATAGCTCATTTTATTGCTTATTTTCAATTTTAGGTTCATGTTAGTGCTCCTGTTGGTAACACTCAATATTCTAATTAACTTTTGCATCAAATGTTGCGTTTTGCTTAAGGTGCCGCACTCAATGACACATAAAGTGCTGATCTTCACACTCCATCTGGACAAAAGTAGCCAAAGACGCAACTCAATATCGCACACAAATTTCGCACGACTTGGTTCCCTTTGCAGCACAACGAAAAAAATTTGAGCTTCACATTGGAGTTTATGATCTTTTGTGAGCTTTATCCACCTACAAAATTATTGGCTCAATTTATCGGCTACAAAAGAAAATGCATTAAACCCAAAATTGCTACTGACAATTGATTTCACATACTTGATAGCCACGAAAAATTTAACTTCCTGTCAGTATGTTCAGACATCACATTTGGTTCGAATCTTACTTCCTGCGAATAACAAAACATGAAAAATCACACATCATTTGTTTTTAGTTAAAAACCTGGCAGCAAGAGAAGAAGAAAAATTCACCTCAAAAAGTTCAATTTCTTTGTCAGGTGAAAAGTCAGCCAACTCATTTAGCTTTGCGAATATCTCTAGCGGCTTGCCACTTCCTTTTAGAAAAAGTCGTCCAGTACCTGACAACAAAAAGGAAATTGAAGCGAGATGCAAAAAACTTCCTACAAATCCATACGGACTGAAAGCTTGCTTCTACATTAGTTGATCAAATAAATCAACCAACTTACTTTAGTTATCGTCATTAGAGTTTTCAAGTACCTTATTTATCAGAGGTTAAAATGTATAAGAACCAATTCATGAGATAGTCCGCTCAATTGAAGGAACATTACCTTATCTGCCAAAAAATAAAACTTGTAATGGTTCATTGAAAGTGCCAAAAAAGGTTCTTAGAAGTAAAATACACGTAAAGAAAAAATTACTTCGCATAATCTACTGACTAATTCCGTTACGGATCCTATTTGTTACAAAAAAATTAAAAATGGTAGAGTGTTTTTCATGTTAATTTTTTTCTCCCTATATTAAGCAAGAGAAAATGAATGCAATAATATGTTTAATAGTCTCTCCACTCCGGTATTTTGCGCAAATATTGTTAATTCTCTGTGACGACCCAAAGGGTCATCACCGGATTTCTCTCTTTTTCGTGCTTCTGAGGCCTTGAAAACCTCATTTCTGCTTGCCTCGATTTGCGTGCGCAGTCCGGGCGCGTAGCCGGAAAGCTTATATGTTAAATTCTGTGAAAAAATTTCAAAATGTGGCTTTAAAATGATTAAAGTTGACTTTGGTCAACATTTTTGGTAAACGGACCCGGACCCGTGATTTGACGGTCCCTGAGGGTCCGTAGAAAAATATGGGACTCGGGCATATGCCCGGAGTCGAATTTCGGGGTCGAGAGCCCAAGAAATGAATTTTTCTGTGAAATTGTTTTTCTGAAATTATTAAGGAAAATGGAAATGAAAATTGATTAAAAGACTATGGTATCGGGCTCGTATTTTGGTTCCGACGCCCGGTACAAGTCTTAAATATGTGTTAAGCGCTTTCTGTAAAATTTGGTCGAAATCGGATGTCATTTGACGTGTTTCGGACCTAAATATCTAAAATTTGAAGTTATGAAGTTTGAAATGAAAATGATGATCTTGAGGCTTGATTCAATGATTTTGATGTTATTTTGGCGATTTGATTGCTCGAGTAAGTTCGTAGGATGTTATTGAGTTAGTGTGTGTGATTGGTTAGGAGCCCCGAGGGCTCGGGAGTGAATTGGAGGTGGTTCGGGGTGTTTTTACACTTAGGAAAGGATCAGATTTTGCTGCAGTTTTACACAGGCATTTTGTTCTTCGCGAACGCGGCCTCAGGCTCGCGTTCGCAGTGCTTTGGTATTCCCCTCTTACACGTTCGCGTCCTACTTCACGCGATCGCGTAGTTCTAATTCCCCCTCCTTCGCGTTCGCATCCTCACTATCGCGAACGCATAGCTCTACCAGCTTCCTCAACGCGTTCGCGTGGCCCCTCACGTGTTCGCGTATAACAGTCCCTGGACCCCCCAACATTTTCTTCTACGCGTTCGCATTCTATTTCACGCGTTCGCGATGAAGCGTCCAGTTAACCTTTCGCGAACGCGGCCCCTTTCCCGCGAACGCGAAGGGCAATTTTGCCCAGCGAATTTTTAAGTTCAAAACAGAATCAGTAGCTCGGGATTTAGCCATTTCTTCACACGAGCTCCTCTCTTTAATACTCCATAGGCGATTTTGAAGAGCTTCTTTCCCCATAGCCTCTTAGGTAAGTGTTCTTAACTTCTTTCCCTCTTAATTTCTCCCACTAATAACTAATTTCCTAGCCCTAAATCATGAATTCAAAGTAGAAAATGGGGGTTTTGGGTAGAGTTAGGGCTTTGGGGATTTTGGGTGATTCAACCTCAATTTGGGGTCGATTCTTGAAATAAATTATATATTTGAACTCGTGGGGTTATGGGTGATTGGTTTTTGGTCCGAGCCTCGTGTTTGGACCATGTGGGACCGATGTCGAATTTTGGTGTTTTTGGAAGAATGATTGGAATTTCATTTCTAGGCTATGGGATTATGTTTTTGAGCCCTTATTGATATTATTGAACTAATTATGCCTAGATATCATTGTTTCGGAGTTGGATTGTAGAGGAAAGGCGGTACTAGAGAGTTGATTGCTATTCTTGGACCGAGGTAAGTGTTTGTTCTAACTTTGGCTTGAGGGAATAGGATTAGGATGTTATTTGCTACTTGCTAAATGTGGAGTATGGTGTATAGGCATGGTGACGGTTATCTATACACCGGAGTCTAGCATGACCGTGAGTCTAATTGCTTTTAAATCGAATGATGTGACATAATTTCCTTGCTTAATTGATAAATTTCATATAATGTGAACGGCTGAGGAAGAATTGTGATTGGTATATTTTGGAGCGTTGGCTCGAACAAGAATGTGATAGTTGAGAAAAAAGTGATTTAGAAGAGGATGTGTTGTGATCATTCCCTTGCCGGGACGTGTAAACTATTATTATGTACTCTTCCTTGCCGGGATATTTGGGCTGTTAGTTGTACCCTTGCCGGGTTAAATCGTTCTGTTGTTGAATTCCCCCTAATGGGGTCTCCTTTACAAAGATTATATGTATTATTCATTATAAAATGGGATCGTGTGGCACGCCGACCACTTATATATTATGAAATGGGATCGTGTGGCACGACGACCACTTATATATATAATGAAATGGGATCGTGTGGCACGCCGTCCACTTATAAACTAAGAAATGGGATCGTGTGGCGTGCCGACCACTTATATATGAGCTATGGTATTGAGATAGTTTCGTCGTTATATCCGTTGATCTGTATTCGCTGTATTTTCCCCGAGCATGCCCCCTTCCCCTTTTTAGTTGATATTCTCTGTTGTTATTTCTGTTGCCTTTGTATATATATATATCTGCACAGGTTATTTTTGGTAGGTCCTGTCTAGCCTCGTCACTACCTCGCCGGGGTTAGGCCAGGCACTTACCAGCACATGGGGTCGGTTGTGCTGATGCTACACTTCTATGCTTTTTGCACAGATCATAGTACCGAAGCAGGAGCTTTTGGACAGCAGTAGGAGCGTTGGGAGCTTACTTCAGTCCGGAGATTCCCGAGGTAGCTTGCTGGCGTCCGCATGGCCCGGAGTCTCCCTTATCTCTGTCTTTCGTTTGATTTCCCTTGTATCGGATCAGACAGTACTGTATTCTTATTCAGACTTTGTATTTAGCATTCAGTAGAAGTTCGTGAGTTAGTGACACCAGATCTGGGTAGAGGTGTATTTGAATTTCCGCACTTGGTTTCAGTTATTTATGTTTCGAGACTTCCGTTTTTATATTAATTGCCTCGTTCTTCTTTATACTGTTAATGATGTTGAGAGAAGTGTTAAATTAATTGGCTTGCCTAGCTCCTATTAGTAGGCGCCATCACGATTCCCGAGGGTGGAGAATCCGGGTCGTGACAAGTTGGTATCAGAGATCTAGGTTACATAGGTCTCACAACTTACGGACAACCTCGGTAGAGCCTGAGGGATCGGTACGGAGACGTCTGTATTTATCCCCCAGAGGCTACGGAGTTAGGAAAAGTTTCACTTTTGTTCTTTCCTGTCGGGCGATTCTGTTTCTCAAATACTGATTGTCTTTCTACTATGTTCTTTCGCAGATGGCGAGAACACGTGCTTCCTCTTCTACCGCGCAGCAGCCCGAGCCCCCAGCAGCAGCTCCTACGAGGGGCAGAGGCCGAGGCCGTGCCAGAGGCCGAGGCCGGGGCAGAGCTCAGCCCCGAGCAGCAGTCCCAGAGGTGGAGCCTCATGTTGATTATGATGAGGAGGCTCCAGCCCCAGCAGCTCCAGTGGGCCCAGCTCAGGTCCCAGAGAGGTTCATAGCCACCCCAGTTCTTCAAGACGCTCTGGTCAGATTGGTAGGCTTTGTGGAGAGCGTCACTAGAGCGGGTTTGCTTCCAGTAGCACCAGCCACTTCTCAGGCTGGAGGAGGAGTTCAGACTCCTGCTACGCGTACTCCAGAGCAGGTAGCTCCCCAGGCACAGGTTCCAGTGGTTCAGCCAGCTGTGGCAGTTCAGCCGGGTATTGTGACTCAGACCGGCGATGGAGCGGCTATGTCCTCAGATGCTTTGTGGAGGCTTGATAGGTTCTCCAAGCTCTTCACCACCACATTCAGCGGTGCTTCTTCAGAGGATCCACAGGATTTCTTATTCAGCTGCCATGAGATCCTTCGGACTATGGGTATTGTGGAGACCAATGGGGTCGACTTCGCCACCTTTCGGCTTGCAGGGTCCGCCAAGACTTGGTGGAGGGACTATTGCCTATCTAGACCAGCAGGGTCGCCAGCATTGACATGGGATCAGTTTGCAGAGTTGTTTTTGGAGAAGTTTCTCCCAGTTACTCAGGGAGAGGCTCTCCGCAGGCAGTTCGAGCGCCTCCAGCAGGGCACTATGACAGTCACGGAGTATGAGACTCGGTTCATTGATTTGGCACGCCATGCTATTGTTATACTCCCCACAGAGAGAGAGAGGGTGCGGAGGTTTATTGATGGATTGATTCAGCCAATCCGTCTCCAGATGGCTATGGGAGCTGGTAGTGAGATTTCTTTTCAGGAGGCGGCCAATGCGGCCCGTAGAGTTGAGATGGCTCTTGCACGGGGAGGTGGTCATGGGTCAGACAAGAGACCCCGTCATGCAGGTAGATTCAGTGGTACCTCGTCTGGAGGTGGGGATTCTTATGGTAGAGGCCATCCTCCGAGACCCTTTCAGTCAGCCCTACAGGTCTCACATGGTACTTCAGGTGTCGTGGCTCTCAGCCGCAGTCTTCTGACCAGCAGCTTTTCAGTTCACCATCAGCACCTATCAACGTACCACCACTCCGTTATTCTCAGCAGCCGAGGGCTTGTTACACGTGTGGCGACACAAGACATATTGCCAAGTATTGCCCTCGAGCTTCTGACAGCTCTCAGCAGCAGGGTCCTCGTCCTATGATTCAGGCATCAGGTGATCCACAGGCCGCCCAGCCAGCTAGAGGCGGGGGTAGAGGCCATAGAGGTGGAGGTAGAGATCATAGAGGTGGAGCTCGGACCGCCAGAGGTAGAGGCCAGCCAGCAGCCGATCGTCCCAGAGATATGGTTCAGGGAGGTGGGGCCCAGCCCCGGTGTTATGCTCTTCCAGCCAGGCCAGAGGCTGAGTCTTCAGATGCAGTTATTACAGGTACTATTCTGGTCTGTGATAGGGATGCTTCAGTGCTATTTGAACCTGGGTCTACGTATTCATATGTGTCGTCCTATTTTGCACCCTACCTGACTATGCCTAGTGATGCTTTGGGTATTCCTGTTTATGTATCTACACCGGTGGGAGATTCTATAGTGGTCTACCGAGTTCATCGTTCCTGTGTGGTAGTATTTGAGGGTCTTGAGACCCGTGTTGATTTATTGCTCTTAGACATAGTGGATTTCGACGTCATATTAGGGATGGATTGGTTGTCCCCGTATCATGCTATCTTGGATTGTCACGCCAAGACCGTGACCTTGGCCTTGCCAGATTTGCCCCGTTTGGAGTGGCGAGGGACCCCAGGTCATGCCATCCGCAGTGTTATCTCATATGTGAAGGCTCGACGCATGGTCGAGAAGGGGTGTCTAGCTTATCTGGTGTATGTTCGCGATTCCAACTCAGAGGTTCCTTCTATTGAGTCTGTTCCTATTGTTCAGGAGTTCCCTGAGGTTTTCCCTTCAGACCTGCCGGGTATGCCGCCCGACAGGGATATTGATTTCTGTATTGATCTGGCCCCAGGCACGCAGCCCATTTCTATTCCGCCGTATCGCATGGCCCGCCAGAGTTGAAGGAGTTAAAGGACCAGTTGCAAGATTTGCTAGAGAAGGGTTTTATCAGGCCTAGTGTTTCTCCTTGGGGTGCGCCAGTGTTATTTGTGAAGAAAAAGGATGGATCGATGAGGATGTGCATTGATTACCGGCAATTGAACAAGGTGACGATAAAGAACAAGTATCCACTGCCGAGGATTGATGATTTGTTTGACCAGCTTCAGGGTGCGAAGGTGTTTTCAAAGATAGACTTGAGATCTGGCTACCACCAGCTGAGGATTAGGGCATCCAATGTCCCTAAGACAGCTTTCCGTACTCGGTATGGGCATTATGAGTTCCTGGTCATGTCGTTTGGGTTGACCAATGCCCCAGCCGCATTTATGGAGTTGATGCACCGAGTGTTCAGACCTTATTTGGACACGTTCGTGATAGTCTTTATTGATGATATTTTGGTGTACTCCCGCAGCCAGGAGGAGCACGAGCAGCACCTCAGAGTGGTTCTTCAGACTCTGAAGGATAGTCAGTTATATGCTAAGTTCTCGAAGTGCGAGTTCTGGTTGAGTTCGGTTGCATTCCTGGGTCATGTTGTATCAGCAGAGGGTATTCAGGTGGACCCGAAGAAGATTGAGGCAGTCAAGAATTGGCCTCGACCAGCATCAGCTACTGAGATTCGGAGTTTCTTGGGGTTAGCAGGTTACTATCGTCGGTTCGTGGAGGGGTTTTCATCTATTGCAGCCCCGATGACCAGATTGACCCAGAAGGGTGCCCAGTTCAGATGGTCGGATGAGTGTGAGGCGAGCTTTCAGAAGCTCAAGACAGCTCTGACTACGGCACCGATATTGGTTTTGCCCACAGGCTCAGGACCTTATACAGTTTATTATGATGCTTCCCGTATTGGGCTTGGTGCGGTATTGATGCAGGATGGCAGGGTCATTGCTTATGCTTCGAGGCAGTTGAAGATCCACGAGAAGAATTACCTAGTTCACGATCTCGAGTTGGCAGCCATTGTTCATGCTCTGAAGATTTGGAGGCATTACCTATATGGTGTGACGTGTGAGGTGTACACGGATCACAAGAGTCTGCAATACTTGTTTAAGCAAAAGGAGTTGAACTTGAGGCAGCGGAGGTGGTTGGAGCTATTGAAGGACTATGATGTTACTATTTTGTACCACCCGGGGAGAGCCAATGTGGTGGCCGATGCATTGAGTAGGAAGTCCGCCAGCATGGGTAGTCTTGCTTATGTTCCGGTCAGCCAGAGACCGCTTGCTTTGGATATTCAGGCCCTGGCCAATCGATTTGTGAGGTTGGACATTTCTGAGCCTAGCAGAGTGTTAGCTTGTACGGTCGCTCGTTCTTCATTATTAGAGCGTATCCGTGATCGGCAGTTTGATGATCCCCATTTGTGTGTCCTGAGAGACACGGTGCAGCGTGGAGGTGCCACGAAGGTGACCTTAGATGATGATGGTGTTTTGAGGTTGCAGGGGCGAGTTTGTGTGCCCAATGTCAATGGGATTCGAGAGTTGATCTTAGCGGAGGCCCATAGTTCTCGGTATTCTATTCACCCGGGCGCCGCGAAGATGTATCAGGACTTGCGGCAGCTTTATTGGTGGCGTAGGATGAAGAAAGATATTGTTGCATATGTGGCTCGGTGTTTGAACTGTCAGCAGGTTAAGTATGAGCATCAGAGGCCTGGTGGTTTGTTTCAGAGGATTGAGCTTCCCGAGTGGAAGTGGGAGAGGATTACTATGGATTTCGTTACTGGACTTCCGATGACTCGGAAGAAGTTTGATGCTGTTTGGGTCATTGTTGATAGGCTGACCAAGTCAGCGCATTTTATTCCTGTTGCAGCCACTTATTCATCGGAGAGGTTAGCTGAGATCTACATCCGAGAGATTGTTCGCCTTCATGGGGTGCCAGTATCTATTATTTCGGATCGGGGTACGCAGTTTACCTCGCGCTTCTGGAGAGCAGTTCAGCAGGAGTTGGGCACCCAAGTTCAGTTGAGCACAGCGTTCCATCCTCAGATGGACGGCCAGTCCGAGAGGACTATTTAGATATTGGAGGATATGCTCCGAGCCTGTGTCATTGATTTCGGAGGCTCGTGGGACCAGTTTTTGCCTTTAGCAGAGTTCGCCTACAAGAACAGCTACCAGTCCAGCATTCAGATGGCTCCATATGAGGCGTTGTATGGTAGGCGATGTCGGTCTCTAGTCGGATGGTTTGAGCCGGGTCAGTTAGTGTTCATTGCTGAGTGATCGCTCGCTATCTGGCTAGAAAAGATGGTCCGGAAGCTTCCTCTCTCCCAGCAAGCAAGACGAGATCACCACTTCTCTCAGTAATGGACTTCCTTTACTTCGTAACCTTAGCCTTAGATGTCCTTTCGTGGAATGGACCACTTATCATAGAAGAATCTTTCTTACATCGATTACTGACTATACGGACAAGGCAAGTCAAAGCAAAGCCGATGCACCTGATACGACTAAAAAAGAGAGCAATGGTCCGAAACCCCAAGCAATTGACCAGGAGAGGATCATCGGGAATGGACTTGGTCAGCCTTTACCTAACCAACTACCTAATACTATGCAGGCTCATCAAACAACGCTTTTTAGCTTTCTTCAGGATTTGGCCCGAACTGTTCGGCTGTACAGATTTAGTTCAGGAGGCCTTGGATAAGGTCAAGATCATTCAGGACAGGCTTCGTTCAGCTCAGTCGCGGCAAAAGAGTTATGCGGATCGTAAGGTTCGAGATGTAGCTTTCATGGTTGGTGAGCGGGTCTTGCTCCGAGTGTCGCCTATGAAGGGCGTGATGAGATTTGGGAAGAAGGGCAAGCTTAGCCCTAGGTTCATTGGCCCATTTGAGATTCTCGATCGTGTGGGAGAGGTGGCTTACAAACTTGCCTTGCCGCCCAGCTTGTCAGCCGTGCATCCAGTGTTTCATGTGTCCATGCTTCGGAGGTATCACGGCGATCCAGCCCACGTGTAGATTTCAGCACTATCCAGTTGGACAAGGATCTGTCTTACGAGGAGGAGCCGGTAGCTATTCTAGACCGGCAAGTTCGACAGTTGAGGTCGAAGAGTTTTCCTTCAGTGCGTGTCCAGTGGAGAGGTCAGCCTCCTGAGGCATCGACCTGGGAGTCCGAGTCTGATATGCGGAGCCGTTATCCTCACCTATTTCCCGACTCAGGTACTTCTTTCTTTTATCCGTTCGAGGACGAACGGTTGTTTTAGAGGTGGAGAATGTGACGACCCAAAGGTTCATCACTTGTTTTCTTAGTCATTCCGTGCTTCCGAGGCCTTGAAAACCTCACTTTTAGTTGCCTCGATTTGCGTGCGCAGTCCGAGCGCGTAGCCGAAAAGTTTTTATGTTGAAATATATGAATTATGTGAAAAATTTGATGAATTTTGATATTAATATGATTAAAGTTGACTTTGGTCAACATTTTGGGTAGACGGACCCGAACTCGTGATTTGACGGTCTCGAAAGGTCCATAGAAAAATATGGGACTTGGGCGTATGTCCGGAATTGAATTCCGAGNAAAACCTTCGTAGGCACCATAAGGCGAAGGGAGTTGAGAGAAATCAAAATAAGAGAGTCTTATTGGTGAAAACCCTCACGGGCACCGTAAGACGAAGGCGAGTTTTTCAGACAGACAAATGAGACAAGTTTGTGGTCAAAGATGCTCAGGACATTGCAAGACGAGCAAGGTTTGGGTTTGGATAAAAAACAGGTTGCGAAAGTTCGAAACAGCAAATGTGGCAATCAAAAGTTGATTGGTTAGACAGACTGGGCTGATTAATCCAAAATGCATGGCATGCTCAATGGTACCAGCTGTTCCACTCAGATAAGTCTCATTCTCTTCTTTCTTCATTACAAATCATCCGTTCTCGGATTCTCTTTATCCTTAACCCTTGAGGTCATTGCATTTCATTCTTTCGAGGTCTATCTCTAGGATGTTTCAGTGTCAGTTCTGAAACAAAGGAGGGAATGTCAAAGCTAACTACCAGCTTCCTAGTTGTACAGATAGGGCCAGAATAGATCAAAGATGTCCAAAAGCAAAGTAAGTCATCAAGGACCACTGGAAGTTTCATCGGTGGATTAATCGGATAATTGTGGGGAAGAAGTGAAGTATCAAAAGAGGGGTCAGAAACACAAAAACAACAATATGGGATAGAACACTTATTCAAGGGGTTGAAATTCGGTAAGGAAGTCGAGGGGGTTCAAGGCAGGTCCAGGAAAGCGGGACGGAGTAAAGCCCAGCAGCAGGGATGCACCTAGCAAGAATTCCAGCAACTAGCCACCATTTTATATTGACACGATTTTTCTTTGATTGAAACAGGGGCAAAAATTTCGCTCACTTCGGAGAAACCCTCCGTAAGAAAAGGTAGCACCCAAACAGGTATGACTGGAAACTCTCAGGACCCTCCTGGAAAATGGGACTTAGTTTAAATTTCAAAACAATTGTGAATAGCATAATTTAACATAAATGTACTCCAAAGAACATAAGTTGGTTTCAAAGTTGCCTGTTTAAGATAGGATTCAATTAGGAGTTGTCAGGACCCTCCTGAATAATGGGACGTAATTTTAAGGTCTGCTTAGATAACAAGACATAAATAACAAGGTCTGCTTAGGTTAAAACTATTTTTTTTAAAACTAGAAGTTGTCAGGGCCCTCCTGGATAACGGGGAGTAGTTTAAGACCTTTTAGACAACAAATGTAGTGGGGGTAACACCTTTAGAGGATATAACTTAGGTTCATAATCATTAGAAGTTGTCAGGACCTCCCTGGATAATAGTACTTAGTTTTCAAATTCTTATAATAGTTGGTAGAATAATTCAGTTTAACACTTACCCATGTACCTAGTTACCAAACTGGGGCAGAAAAATTTTTCTTTGTTTTTGTCTATTTTTGTTGCAGTCAGGAGCCCGCTTGGAAAACAAGGGAAGTACAATTCCAATTTTAGCTTTTAATATTTGATAACATGCTGTACCCAGTCACCAAACTGGGGCAGAAAATTTTCTTTGTTTGTTTCGTTGTAGTCAGGAGCCCACCTGGAGAACAAGGGAATGCTTTTCAAGTTCAGCAATCAGGAGCCCACCTGGAGAACAAGGGAATACTTTTCAAGCTTCAGCAATCAGGCGCCCACCTGGAGAACAAGGGAAGTACAATTCAAATTTTAGCTTTTAATTATTAATATCTGTGTGACGACCCAAAGGGTCATCACTTGTTTTCTTAGTCATTTTGTGCTTCCGAGGCCTTGAAAACCTCACTTTTAGTTGCCTCGATTTGCGTGCACAATCCGGGCGCGTAGCCGGAAAGTTTTTATGTTGAAATATATGAATTTTGTGAAAACCTTGATGAATTTTGATATTGACATGATTAAAGTTGACTTTGGTCAACATTTTGGGTAAACGGACCCGGACTCGTGATTTGACGGTCTCGGAAGGTCCGTAGAAAAATATGGGACTTGGGCGTATGCCCGGAATTGAATTTCGAGGTCCCAGGCCCGAGAAATGAATTTTTCCGTGAAATTGTTTTCTGAGAATGTTTAAGGAAAATGAAAATGAAATTTGATCAAAACGTAATGGTATCGGGCTCGTATTTTGGTTCCGACGCACGGTACAGGTCATATATGTTGTTTAAGCGCTTCCTGTAAAGTTTTGATGAAAACGGACGTCGTTTGACGTGTTTCGGCCTTAAATTGGAAAATTTGGAAGTTTATGAAATTTGAAAGATTTCTTGGATTTTACGGCTCAATTCATTGATTTTGATGTTATTTTGGCGATTTGATCGCTCGAGCAAGTTCGTATGATGTTTTTGAGTCAGTTTGCATATTTGGTTTGGAGCCCCGAGGGCTCGGGTGAGTTTCGGATAGGTTTTGGGGTGGTTTTGGTCTTAGAAAAATTGCAGAAAATCTGCAACAGGTATTCCTTCTTCGCGTTCCCGTTCGCGTCCCTCTGGTCGCGTTCGCGAAGGTTTCTCCTCCCCCTTCTTCGCGTTCGCGAGCCACTCCTCGCGTTCGCGTACAACAAATCCCGGACCCCAGCCATTTCCTCAACGCGTTCGCGTGAAGGCTCCCGCGTTCGCGGAGCCTGGTCTGCCTCTTCTACGCGTTCGCGTAAGGCACCACGCATTCGCGTAGGCCAATTGTGAAGCCCCCAGATTTTCCTCTTCGCGTTCGCAGTGACCCTTCGCGAACGCGATGCCTTCCCATTTTCCTTCATCGCGAACGCGACCGGGGTGTCGCGAACGCGAAGGGGCAAATTTCTGCCCAGTGATTTAAGACCCAAAACAGAACAGAAACGGGATTTTATCCCATTTCTCAAACTCTCTCTTCTCCAACATTTCTTGGGCGATTTTTGGAGCGATTTTTCATCAAACTTTCTTGGGTAAGTGTTGCTCAACTTGTTTTCTTCAACTTCAATTAATATTATTCGAATTATTAGGCCTAAACATGTGAAAATAAGTAGAAATTAGGGGTTTTGGGTAGAGTTAGGGTTTTGAGGATTTTGGGTGATTCAACCTCAATTTGGGGTCGAATCTTGAAACAAATTATATATTTGAACTCGTGGGGTTATGGGTGATTGGGTTTTGGTCCGAGCCTCGTGTTTGGACCATGTGGGACCGGTGTCGAATTTTGGTATTTTTGGAAGAATGCTAGAAAACTCATTTCTAGGCTATGGGATTATGTTGTTGAGCCCTAATTGATATTATCGAATTAATTATGCCTAGATGCCATTGTTTCGGAGTCGGATTGTAGAGGAAAGGCGGTATTAGAGAGTTGATTGCTATTCTTGGACCGAGGTAAGTGTTTGTTCTAACTTTGGCTTGAGGGAATAGGATTAGGATGTTATTTGCTACTTGCTAAATGTGGAGTATGGTGTATAGGCATGGTGACGGTTGTCTATGCACCGGAGTCTAGCATGACCGTGAGTCTTAATTGCTTTTAATTCGAATGATGTGACACAACTTCCTTGTTTAAATCGATAAATTTCATATAATGTGAACGGTTGAGGAAGAATTGTGATTGGTATATTTTGGAGCGTTGGCTCGAACAAGAATGTGATAGTTGAGAAAGAAGTGATTTAAAAGAGGATGTGTTTTGATTATTCCCTTGCCGGGACGTGTAGACTATTATTATGTACTCTCCCTTGCCGGGATATTTGGGCTGTTAGTTGTACCCTTGCCGGGTTAAAGTGTTATGTTGTCGAATTCCCCTAATGGGGCCTTCTTTACAAAGTCAGATATTTTGAACTATGATATGGGATCGTGTGGCACGCCGTCAACTTATATACTATCATATGGGATCGTGTGGCACGCCGTCCACTTATACTCTATAATATGGGATCGTGTGGCACGCCGTCCACTTATATATATATATTATGAAATGGGATCGTGGGACGTCCACTTATATATATATTATGAAATGGGATCGTGTGGCACGCCGTCCACTTATGAATTAAGAAATGGGATCGTGTGGCGCGCCGACCACTTATATATATGAGCTATGGTATTGAGATAGTTTCGTCGTTATATCCGTTGATCTGTATTCGTTGTATCTTCCCCGAGCATGCCCCCTTCCCCTTTTTAGTTGACATTCTCTGTTGTTATTTCTGTTGCCTTGTTATATATATATATATATATATCTGTACAGGTTGTTTTTGGTAGGTCCTGTCTAGCCTCGTCACTACCTCGTCGGGGTTAGGCCAGGCACTTACCAGCACATGGGGTCGGTTGTGCTGTTGCTACACTTCTGTGCTTTTTGCACAGATCATAGTACCAGAGCAGGAGCTTTTGGACAGCAGTAGGAGCGTTGGGAGCTTACTTCAGTCCGGAGATTTCCGAGGTAGCTTGCTGGCGTCCGCATGGCCCGGAGTCTCTCTTATCTCTGTCTTTCGTTTGATTTCCCTTGTATCGGATCAGACAGTACTGTATTCTCATTCAGACCTTGTATTTAGTATTCAATAGAAGTTCGTGAGTTAGTGACACCAGATCTGGGTAGAGGTGTATTTGAAATTCCGCACTTGGTTTCTGTTATTTATGTTTCGAGACTTCCGCTGTTATAATAATTGCCTCGTTCTCCTTTATTTATTTAATGATGTTGAGAGAAGTGTTAAATTAATTGGCTTGCCTAGCTCCTATTAGTAGGCGCCATCACGACTCCCGAGGGTGGGAAATTCGGGTCGTGACATCAAAAGGTGAAGATCCCCTTTTTGTTCTTTATCTCTTCCTATTTATAGGGGATATTCTTGAGGAACCCTAAAAAAGTACAACTGAAAGAATATTCAATGGAATATTCCTTTTTTCTATTCTAACTTATCCTACCATTATTTTCATATACCCGTTTTTCGACCTCGGTGCTAATCTTTCTTAAGATGGCTCCTCGCTCTTATGCCGTGGTCGGCTTAATCCTCGACCACGTCCATTTGCAACTATTAAGTCTAATCCAGATTTTGACCAATACAATCGTATCTAGGGAAAACCTTGGTGCTTTGTATAGATAATTAGTTAGGAGTGTTCCAACACAAATAAGGTAGGTGCCTTTTAAACATTAAAGTTTTCCGACACTAGT
The DNA here is from genome assembly GCF_001879085.1 of Nicotiana attenuata. Taxonomy (NCBI): domain Eukaryota; kingdom Viridiplantae; phylum Streptophyta; class Magnoliopsida; order Solanales; family Solanaceae; genus Nicotiana; species Nicotiana attenuata. The sequence goes on from NW_017670965.1 coordinate 212,947, forward strand.
TGATGACTTTTTTACTCTTGATAAGTGTATTCTATATTATTAGATAAGATTGCAATTATATATTTATAAAAACTTCATTATTGGCTATTTTGAAAGAAAAAAAAACACAATCACAATAAAGTTTGAATTATTTAGTAATTGCTGTTTGATTTTGGTTGCCAATCAAAAGGCGTTTAATTCTTTGTTCTACTATGCGCTGTTTACCCAAAATTGTTAGGATTGCTTCAAGACCTTCACCATCATTCATTCTGTATTATCCTCGAGATTCGACATACTCTTCAAATAATTAAAATGACCATCACAAATATGTTAAAAGTAGAGTAGTTATGCTAAATTGATAACAAAAGTAAAGTTAATAATATGAGATAAGGCGCATGTGGTAAAATAACAGATGATCGAAATAACTGATAGGAGCTTTATAGATATAATAGATGGTCGATGAATGACTTGGTAAAAAGTAGTAAATTTTTTTTGAGGTGATTTCCTCCAATTACTACCTGCAGTATCAAAATCAACCAGAGCATAGTCTATCCTGATAAAATCATATTTATGGCTTCAAATGGAAAAGATTCAGCTAACAGTAAATCTAAGAGTAAGAATAGATCCAACATTAAGTGATTTCTTGTTTCGTGTCAGAAATGAGAAGAGCATACAATAAATACTAATTTGGTCATTCTTCTAGAACAATTGGTTGTCAAGCCCAATTGTGATAGTTTTATCTTAATAAGGAAATATTTTGTCATTAAATTAAAATAAAAGTTGTGCAAAGTACATGACGGAGAGAGCTATCTTAGCTAGCAAAAATAAATATGTTGATCGACTAATGGAGATGTTGATTGCCAAGTTCCCTGGTAAAAGCAAAATATTTCTCAATTTCAACTAGAAAAATGATACCAATAGCTACTACCAGGAAGAATACATAAATACTTTAACACCAAATTGGTTACCGCCACAAAGGTTCATTCTCAAGTTCATTATTTCTTATATATGTTAGTGTCATATATTTATATAACAAATAAAGTGAAAATTAATCTTCCATTGCGTATGTACAAGTTGGTTTTGATGAAAAAACGCACATCATGCTACTGAGAAATTTAGATCCGCCAAATAGTTTATATAATGGTACATAGATGGTATGTAGAGGTTTTAACAATAAAATCACATATGCATAAATCATGATGGATCAATTTTCTTCCAAACATGTGCTTATCCTCATAATTCCGTTTTCGCCTCTTGAAATAAAGGATATATCTTTAAATTTGTCTGAAAGTAATTTTCAGCACAATTGTATTTTGCAATAATAAAAATAAAGCACAAGACCAAATAATCCCAAATGTTAGATTGTATTTGGTGCAATATAACTTTCATGGACAACTACATGTCGTACTATCAAAAAGGATATCAATATCGGCAACAACAACCAACAAGGGTTGTGGTGGAGTGGTATGTACTCCTTCACTCTTAACTAGAGATCTCGGGTTTGAGCCCTTAATATGGAGTCGCCTTTGTTAGGGAATGTTTTAGTCCTCCCCCCCTCCAATGTGGGACTTCCTAGCGAGAATCCATATTTAATCGGGCTCCAATACGAGTACCAGACACCGGACGGAAGAAAAAATCGGCAACAAAAGATCTTATCACGAAGATCAGCCAAAGAGTCAGAAGGTAATATATGTTAGGTGTTGTCCTAATTTTCTTACCATATTTGATTTTCCTATCTGTCGAAGGAAAGGGTAACATGTTTACCTTCATTGGGTTTTCCTTCTTGTAGAAGGAAATTATAAATCTCCCATGTTTGGCTAGTCCTTTTTCTTGTAGGAAAAGGTTTGGACTTCTATAAATTGAGGATCCTTCCTTCACATTCAGTAGCTTCCATAATGTAGCCATATGGGGTTTGAGAGTCGTGTTAGGGGGAGAACTTTACGGGACAAGTGTTAGTGTGTCACTTGTGTTTGCCTCTTCATGAGGTTGTTCTCTCGATATTTTGTACTCTTTTTTATATGGTGGATTGCTCATCTCCGCCGTGGATGTAGGTCAGTTGACCGAATCACGTTATATGTTTGTATCTCTTTTGGTAGCTTTCTCTTTGTTGTCGGACTTATCGTCTTTCAAGGTTTGCTTTGCTGGCTTTCGCATGACACCTGTTTTTTTTCGGTCATAACATGTGGTATCAGAGCGAGGTTCAAGACATGTTCATCTTGGCGGGTTCAGTTCTAGTCGTAACATATTTGACGATAATCGTGATTTTTGTCTGAGAAATTTGACCGGTATGCTACGCACGTTGAGACAAACTTTATGGTGGAGATTTGGAGATGCGACCTATTGAAGGCTATGTGAAGAAGGTGGATCAAATTTATTTTGTGATAACCAGTCCATCCCCAATATGATATCAAAGTCGACCATATCTAAAAGCAACAGATCAACACGAGTCTCCAGACCCCCAATCACCACAACACAAGAGCGATGGACTCGATCGACCACGATGGAATCACCCACCGGCGTAGACACATAAACAGGAATACCCAACGCATCACTAGGCATGATCAAATACGGGGCAAAATAGGATGACACATACGAATACGTAGACCCCGGATCAAACAACACTGAAGCATCTCTATCACAAACTAGAACCGTACCTGTGATAACCGCATCTGAAGCCTCTGCCTCGGGCCTAGCCTGAAGAGCATAACATTGGGGCTGGGCCCTACCACTCTGATCTACCTCTCTGGGACGGTCTGCTGCTGGCTGGCCTCCACCTCTGGCGGTTTGAGCTCCACCTCTATGACCTCTACCTCCACCTCTAGTACCTCTACCCCCGCCTCTAGCTGGCTGGGCGGCCTGTGGAACATCTGGTGCCTGAATCATAGGACGGGGACCCTGCTGCTGGGAACTGCTCGAAGCTCTAGGGCAATACCTGGCGATGTGCCTCGTGTCGCCATAAGTAAAACAAGCCATCGGCTGCTGAGTCTGCTGGCCCTGTCGACCTGAATGACCACCATGGAAACTCTAGAGCGGCGGCGTACTGATAGGAGCTGGCGGTGCACTGAATGGCTGCTGATCAGAATAGTGCCCATGGAAACCACGATCACCTGGGGCACCCTGAGAAACCTGGAGGGCTGACTGGAAAGGCCTAGAAGGCTGACCCCTATTATAAGAATCTCTGCCTCCAGATGAGGCACCACTGAATCGGCCTAACTGACGGGGTCTCTTGTCTGCTCTATGACCACCCCCCTGTGGCAATACCATCTCGATCCTCCGGGCCACATTGGCTGCCTTCTGAAAAGTGATGTCACTCCCTGCCTCTCTAGCCATCTGGAGACGAATAGGCTGAATGAGTCCATCAATAAACCGTCTCACTCTCTCCCTCTCAGTGGGGAGTATGACAATAGCATGGCGAGCTAACTCAATAAACCTGGTCTCGTACTTGGTGACTGACATGGATCCCTGATGGAGATGCTCGAACTGCCTCCGATAGGCCTCACGCTGCGTGATAGGGAGAAACTTCTCCAGAAACAACACTGAAAACTAATCCCATGTCAGGGCTGGAGACCCTGCTGGTCTAGCTAAACAGAAATCCCTCCACCAAGTCTTGGTGGATCCAGATAGGCGAAATGCAGCAAAGTCCACTCCATTGGACTCAACAATACCCATGTTCCGACGAACCTCGTGGCAGCTGTCCAAATAATCCTGAGGATCCTCGGTAGATGCACCGCTGAAAGTAGTAGTGAAGAGCTTGGCGAACCTATCCAACCTCCATAAAGCATCGGCTGGCATAGCTGCCCCATCACCGGCCTGGGCTACCACACCCGGCTGAGCTGCTCCAACAGGCTGAACTGCTGGAGTCTGAATCAGGGGAATTCCCTGCTCCGGAGTGCAAGTAGCAGGAGTCTGGGCCCCTCCTCCAGCCTGAGAGACAGCTGGTGCTACAGGAAGCAATCCTGCTTGGGTGACGCTCTCCATGAGACCCACCAATCGGACCAAAGCGTCCTGAAGAACTGGGGTAGCAATAAACCCCTCTGGGACCTGAGTTGGGCCCACCGAACTGCTGGGGCTGGGGCCGGAACCTCCTCGTCAATGTCACCCTGAGGCTCCGCCACTGGTGCTGCTGCTCGGGGCTGAGCTCCGCCCCTATCTCGGCCTCTAGCACGGCGCCCCTAGAGGGAGTTGTCTGGGGCTCGGACTGCTGATTGGAAGATGAAGAAGCGCGTGCTCTCACCATCTGCGAAAGAACAGAGTAGAATTTCATTTAGCATTGAGAAGCCAAACCGCACGACAAGAAAGAACAAATGTGAAACTTTTCCTAACTCGGTAGCCTTTGGGGGATAAATACAGACGTCTCCGTACCGATCCCTCAGACTCTACTAAACTTGTCCGTGAGTTGTGAGACCTATGTAACCTAGCGCTCTGATACCAACTTGTCACGACCCGGATTTCCCACCCTCGGGAGTCGTGATGGCGCCTACTCGTAGAAGCTAGGCAAGCCAAATTAATTACTTCTCCACAAATGAACAGAACTTTCTAACAATTTATAGCAACAATATAGAATAACGAAATTAAATAATAGCGGCAGTCTGAATTATAAAACTGAATCAAAAATGCGGAACAGTCAATGAAAGCCTCTACCCAAGACTGCTGTCACAATACTCACGAACGACTATGAATCACTAAATACAACGTTTGAAAGAAAACATAAGTTGTTTGTCTCGAATACAAAGAGGCAACAGACTAAAAGAGAGATTTAAGGGAGACGCCGGGCCTGCGGACGCCTGCAAGGCTACCTCGGGTCTCTCTGGACTGAAGGTCTGCTCCCGTACTAATACTGATGTTGCTGCTGCTGCTCGAAACCTGGACCTGTGCAAAAATGCACAAAGTGTAGCATCAGCACAACCGACCCCATGTGCTGGTAAGTGTCTGGCCTAACCCCGGCGAGGTAGTGACGAGGCTAGGTCCAGACTCCAGATAAACCTGTGCAGATATATGTACAAGTACAACGGAAAAGTAGCAAGAAAATAACAATTTAAGCTGGGGAAGGGAGCATGCTTCAGGGGTGACCGATAGAAACAAAATATCAGGAATAATGGTACGTACATCTACAGTTTAACTTCTAACAAGAATGAAAAGATAGACAACTTTCATATTCAACTCGTCTTGTTGCAGGCGTGCAACCCGATCCCATTTCTCAATATGTCGTGGTAGGCGTACCACCCGCTCCCATTTCAATATCACTCGTGGTAGGCGTACCACCCGCTCCCATTTCAATATCACTCGTGGTAGGCGTACCACCCGCTCCCATTTCAATATCACTCGTGGTAGGCGTACCACCCGATCCCATTTCAATATCATTTGTGGTAGGCGTACCACCCGATCCCATTTCAATATCACTTGTGGTAGGCGTACCACCCGATCCCTTTACTTTCAACTCAATACACAATATCATCCCGGCAAGGGAACAATCAAATTAATACTCTTTCCCGGCAAGGGGACTATAACATCAAGTCAAACATCCCGATAAGGGAGAGTCAGCTATAACCAATCCTATTCAACTTCTTCCTGGCACAACTAATACCAATATCTACTCACAACGTTTCATAAGATCAAACAAGGGTACACAATTATCAAATTAAGAACTCACGGTCATGCTTGACACCGACGCATGGATACTCGTCACCATGCCCATACGTCGTACTCAACACAAACAAGTAGCAAATATGACTCGACTCCTAATCCCTCAAGCTAGGGTTAAACCAAACACTTACTTCAAACTTCCACGGCCAATTCAATCCTCAACAACCGCTTTCCCTCTCGAATTCGGCTCCAAATCAACCAAATCTATACAATAATGACTTCATAGTATCAATATGTGCTAAACAAATCAAACCCAATGTCTAATTATAGCTTTTTCATCATTTTTCCCCAAAAGGTCAAAAATGCCCCCGGGCCCACGTGGTCAAAACCCGAGGTTCGAACCAAAACCCGATTACCCATTCCCCATAAACTCAAATATATAATTTATTTTGGAATCGGACCTTGAATTGAGGTCCAAAACCCCCAATTTTTGAAAACCTAAGTTCTACCCAAAATTACCAAGTTTCCCCATTAAAATCTTTGTTTTGAAGTTGAAATTAAGTTAAAAGATGTTAAGGAGTGAAGAAAATGAGTTAGAAATCACTTACCAATCGTTTTGAAGAAGAAGATTTGTTTGGAAAACCGCCTCTTATGTTTTGGGCTTTTGGAAAAGTGAAAAATAACTGAAATTCCCGACTTTATATACCCTCCCTGAAGACCCAGCGCGGACCGCGCAAAAGTGCACTGCGGTCGCGCTGAAGACTGAACCAAGATGCCCCTCTCTGAACCTTCTAGTGCGGACCGCACAAAAATGGTCGCGGCCGCGCTGGTCGACCTGGAAACTACTGGCTCTCTGAACTTAGCCACGCGGACCGCGCATGGACGACCGCGGTCGCAGCACGCACCGCGGACCGCGCTAAGGCGACCGCGGGCGCGCTGGAGCCTGCAATTCCCTGAACCTGCAGCATCTGACATTTCCAAGTCTAAGACCTTTCGAGACCTACTCAAAACTCACCCGAGCCCTCGAGACTCCAAACCGAACATACACGTAAACTCAAAAACATCCTGCGGACTCATCCGTGCGATCAAATCGCCCAAACAATATCATAAACATCAAATTATCCCTCAAGACCCATGATTCCCTTCCAAATTTTCATAAGACATCAGTTTTCCATTTTAAGTCCGAAACACGTCACACGACGTCCGTTTTCAACCAAACTTTACAGAAAGCGCTTAAGCCATATATAAGACTTGTACCGGGCGTCGGAACCAAAATACGATCCCGATACCACAGTCTTTTAATCAAATTTCATTTTCCAATTTCCTTAATTATTTTCAGAAAACAATTTCACATAAAAATTCATTTCTCGGACTTGGGACCTCGGAATTCGATTCCGTGCATACACCCAAGTCCCATATTTTCCTACAGACCCTCCGGGTCCGTCAAATCACGGGTCCGGGTCCATTTGCCCAAAAATGTTGACCGAAGTCAAACTTAATCAATTTTAAATCTCAAGATTTAACATTTTTCTCACAGAATTTATATTTAAACTTTCCGGCTACGCGCCCGGACTGCGCACACAAATCGAGGCAACCCCAAATGAGGTTTTCAAGGCCTCAGAAACACGGAATGAGTAAGAAAACAGGGAATGACCCTTTGGGTCGTCACATAAGCAATTTTAGAAATTATGGAATGATAAAAGAAGAATGCGATAAAAATGAGAAAGTGGTGAGTTTGCAGTTATTCAAAGCCTACATATATGCTACGATTCCAGAATATTATGCAAGCATGACGTTAAGGAAAGGAAGTAAGGGTTCCTACCTGGGATGTTATTGATAGATAGGGAGCCAGTGCGGGACGTAGGTTAAGACAAAGGAAATGGCCCAAGAAAGATTACGCAGAATATTGACATGAGAATGGGCCAATGAGTATTTAGTAGTTGATTCAGGAAGGGCCTCGTTATGGCTAGATAAGAGGATACAGACAAATCAACAAATCATACAAGATAAATATAGTGAACTCCAACATGGGGAATCCAGTCTCGCAGATACGACATTGTGATCCTTGAGAAATATTCAGATAGGAGTTGGGATAGTTAAAGGTACCGTATGAGTGTTATGGGAGTAAAAGAGAGTGCCACTGGGAAGACAGTCAAAATATCAGTTCAGAAGCAACCCTTCAAACACAAAGGCATAGAGGTAAGTAACTACGGATAATTATAGGCAAGGAAGGACATCAAAAGGTCCATAATAAGCTCATAGCTTTACAAGAGTCAGAGGGTCCTCCCTAAGTACTACAATAAATGACTAGCTGAGGAAATAAGGAAGAAGGCTTCAACCTAAACATAGAAACTCGAAGAAGAATGGTCTTCTAATAGTAGTCTCACTACAACATTGTACACACTCTATAAGAAACTGGTTCGGCACCTATTGTGGCTAATAAGCGAGAAGTGAAACCAAAAGTAATGGTCGAAATCATATGAGTTGCATAAAAACAAAATCCGGCATGTGTAGGCACTAAGATAAGCCAAGTATTCATGCAACAAGTGACAGGACAACCAGGAAAGGCAATTGCTCTTATTTAAGGAAAGTTGAGAAGGAAAAAAAGGAATTATTCGATAAATGATCCAGAGTTAGTTACGTTATGAACGCACTTAAGATTTCAGAGTATTACCCATGCAGCATATATGTTGACAATCATACAGTCGTAGAAGACTCTAGTATAAGTAAAAGAAAGAATTGAGTCCAAGTCATAGACAAAGGATTGAATTGTTAAAAGATTGTACCCCGGATATTCCATAGTGTCCGTGAAAGGCTAATGTAATAACTAATATCAGGAGCCGCAAATCGGAAGATAGCTTAAGCCTACATAAAGGTTGGTCAGAGGGAAAAGGAAACTAAAGAGTTACATCAACTAAGTAAATCAGGAGTCTAATTATTGGACCCAGAAAATTAGCTCTCACCGAATTATGTATACACTAGAGGTGCAAGTATTATAATAAAGATTCAAGTTATGGATGTGAATTATACCTATGGGGGAGGAAGGTCATGAAAGGGATACAAGGTGTGATGCAAGATTTTAAGGTAAGTAAGGTAAAGGTGAACAACGTACGCAATACTCAAATGCAGAAGGTTTTGAATTGTCCATACTTCGGACAAAAGGCTAGAAACGCTGGGATTCAGTGTCCAGAAATGATAGCAGCGTCGTCAGTGGCATATCTTCCAACCTATGGTTTTAAATATCGAGAGATCTAGTTAAAAAGGTAGAGAGGAGTTAGAGACGATGTGATGTCTCGCTTGATATTCTAAAATAACACAAGGAAATCTATGGTACAAGCAAGTTGAAGAAAGGTTGCAAGCTAAAGTATGGTAGAGCGACAAGGTCTTAGGAAAACAGGAGTAAGAATCAAAAAAGGTAAGTGAAAAGGTGACAAGAATGGATAAGTCCTTGGGATTAAGCTCATGAAAATAAGAGAGGTGGTGGGTTCTCTAAGTTATAGAAGGCTCAGTATAGCCAGAATGAACTCAAAGAAGTCTAAGACTAGTAACATTTAGAAGAGATGGAATGATGACCCGGTAGTGGAATAATGATGTAATTATGATAGATAAAGGATGACGTTTGGGCCTTCGATTGAGTAATGACTTGAAAAGGATTTCACGACTTGTACGGGGTTAAAATACCCACGTAAGGTGAATCACATTGGGATGTTATAAAATACTATTATTGAAGTACAGTATCGCCCCTAAGTGGATCAGAAAAATCACTTCAAATGTTCTATAATGCAACGTAAGCCCTAGTGGCAATATATTACGTAAGAAATTTCAAGTTATCAATGGATGATTGTAGACCAACGTTGAGATTAATCAACAATGGATGGGTAAAGGTTGCAAAGTACGAGATGAGACTGGTCCATCAGTCTTAAGATGGACAGTAGTGAAGAAGCGTTAAAGAACTTAGCTTTATGCATGTAGGATGAGCAACGAGAGTAACCTGGAGTTCGGTAGCAAACCTCAGTAACAATAAATTGAAGTAAAAATTATGGTATAGTATGTCCTACGTAGATGTAGTGAAGCTAATGACTCCCAGAGGGACAACTTGACATAATTTTGTATATGTTCAAAAAGTGAAGCCTAGAGATTGGCCAAAAGCTGGAGGAAAGAGAAGAAAAGAGTCGCATAGGCGCACATACAAAGTTAGAGTCGCAAAGGCTGCATGATAAAAGATAGCAACAGTTACGAGATTAGAAGGATTCCGGCTACAAGTTGTGATGTGAGAAAGAGGCTTAAGATGGGAAATGCCCTGGCCTTTGGGATTCATTCATAGAATAGTCGCCTAGATGGCAAGAGGAGTATGAAAGTATATGCAAGAGCTATGGGTTATAAGAATGATAAGTGCATCAGTCAACATTCGAGGACGAATTTTCCAAAGGGAGAAATGATGTTACTCCCCATGTTTTCGTGCATGGAAGTAAGCCATAATTAAATTGATATAAGATCGGAAATGAGATGTTACGTCCCGCATTTTCGTACGTTGAAGTTTCATCATAAGTTAATCGACGTAAGTTCGGGAATGAGATTTATTTTTGGATTATATGTATTATGCTATTTATAACAAGCAATAAGAAAGTGTCATGAGGATAAAGGGTACACGAATTAAAGAAAACGAGTTTCGTTGAAGGTGGCCAATTTGGGATAAAATACGGGTTGAGCGATAATACCCGATATTTATGGACTAGTACCATACAAGGTACCATGTGACCACGGTATATGACATATAAATTATATTAAAAATAAGTATATTTTTAAGTAATTTGAGGTAATTTTTGAATTATGCGGATAATTGGTTAATTACCGGGTAACGAAATATTACCCAATTAACTAATAAGTGAATAACAATTATTAAATTACACCCCAAAAACGTGGCACAAAGCCATAAGACTAAGAATGACTCTTAGTCATTCTAGGCCTAGGTGGCTAACTATGAGTAATTGGAATTCAATAGGTAAGACTTACTACAAGTCTTTGTTTCCATTCTTTACTTTAGACAACAATCAGAACAAAGACAAGTCTTTGTTTTCCATTGTCATTTTGGACAAAAAGAGAACCAAGGACGTTCATATCCAAAGATCAATAAACATATACCATTTTCCTTAGTTCGAAATACTTTAGGAACAGAAGCTAAATTCAATTCACGAAGGCTTCCAACAAGAATTTGTTAATCGTAGCAACGTAAAATTTTGCGGTTCTAAAGGAGTATGGTGCAATCTTCTCCAAGAATATTATACGGAGTTTTTCCTACTCCATGTATGTTAAGGCTATCCCTTCTTTATTTTCGGCATGATCCAAGTTATACAGAAGAAACGAGCAAGCACACAGTTTTTATAAACAACCCTATTCATAGAAATACTAGGGGTCTTTGTGTTCTTGATTCCCCATGTGACATATTATTATATCTTCTGTTCATGGGTCTCAAAATAATACACAGTTGAAAAATTTTATCCGGAAAGAATATTAAGATTATCACATATTTTTCATGCATTTCATTCATTTATACATGTACATTAACACATGACCAAATGGTGTTATATACGCGTATATATATATTATATGTATGTATGTATGTATATATGTATATGGGATATGGGAAAAAGGTTACGGCGTTATATACGCACCACCACCTGATCAGCTGGTATACGTTGATGATTTTGCCCACAGTGGCCGAGATGATATGATGGGATGCCCTCAGAGGCTTGATGATGTTATGAATATATGTATCCATGCATGACATGACATTCATACGCATATACATGACACTATAAGTATTTCATGATTTATTGAGTTGTCTAGACTTACAGGTTGAGTCATGTACTTTATATTTCTTCCATGTCTTTTAGGTACTTATTTATGTGCCTTACTTACTCGGTCCATTATTCGTACTGACATTCCTTTTGCTTGGGGACGCTACGTTTCATGCCCACAGGTCCTGATAGACAGGTCGAGAGTCCTCCATGTAGGCTATCAGCTCAGCGGAAGATGTTGGTGCGCTCCATTTGCTCCGGAATGGCTTGTTTGGTCAGTATGATTTAGACACCTATTGTTTTGTATAGCGGGGCCCTGTCCCGACCTTATGATAAGTATGTACTCTTAGAGGCTTGTAGACAGATGTCATGTATACGGATGCTTGTATGGCCTTGTCGGCCCATGTTTTGAGTTTACAAATGATCATGTTGGCCTTATAGGCTCGTATGTCTCGTATGTAAGTTTTTATATCAAGATGGGTCATTCTATGCCGGGTATTTTCCCATGTTTTATTCTATTATCTCACGATAGCCTCTCTGGCTTATTTACCTATGATAGTATGATAAGAAAGATACGTTATGTAAGTACTCAGTTGAGTAAGGTACCGGGTGCCCGTTGCGGCCCATTGGTTTGGGTCATGACATTAGTTCTGTGGTTCCTTCATTATCTTATTCTGTGCTTTGTTTTGGCCATCTGAAAGCCAAGGCCACTGAGGGTCTATTGTTCGAACTTTCTCTTGGTGCAAGCATTGCCCGGGGTTCCTTGAAGCTCTTTGGGAACTTTGACGCATTGAGGTTCTAGGTTCTTGTTGACTTTTGTTCTTTATTGTTGTTAGTTTAACTGGTAAACTACTTGACATCTTGCAGTTTCATCCTTATGTGTCTTTGATTTGCATGTGTTCTCATCTATGAAGTTAATGGCTTAATGTGTTTCTGGGTTACTTTTATGCATGACTCTGTTAACTTGGAACTTGATTTAAGTCTCTTTAGCATTTAACTTTCATCTACTGTTGCTGGTTCTGAGATTGTCTAAGTCTAACTGGGCTAATCTGACCCTCTTAAGCTAGTTTAACTAGTGTGTTAGTGCCTAAATGTTCCTAAATATGCCTACTTGCTTCGTCCTGAATCTCTGTAATGTGCTTTACATTTTATTGACTTGTGTTAGAACTCCCTTTGCTAACTATGACATGTTTCCCTGTTATTTTTATCACCCAGCATGTTCACTCGATTTCATACCCCCTTTTAAGTGATTGTTTGAGGTTTTAGAATAGTCATATCAATTTGTTGAACTGCTTCATGATATTAGGGTAAATCTCTGACATAGCTTGGACCTTCTTTAGTTAATTAGTCTACTGTGTCAATGCTAGAATACCTACTTGTGCTATTTGACATGAGTCTGCTTTCCCACGCTGCCCTGAATCTTTGAAATGTTTGTCTTGCATCTATAATGTGTTTTGGTCAGTGTTAAGGCCTTTTTATCGATTTTGATCTTGTATCCCTATTATCATGTCCTTCAAAATGTCTTTGGCTCACCTAATCCTTGTTATTGTAGTGACTACTTGATTTGTCATGATGTGTGCTCCCTATCATGTGTCTATGCAATCTTGCTTCCTGATAAGAGTTAGCATGTTTATCTTATGACACTAAGATGTATACTTAGCATAATTTAGACCTCTTAGGTCTTCAACTTGCTTGGTAATTTCTGACAATCTTGTAAACTTGTTTCCCCCTAACTCTTTCAATATGTGGTTGTTGTGTGTTAATTTACTAAGTGTTGAAATCCTGTTGAACCTGTTTCTGAGTCGTGCTGAACCTCCTCCTAAGTCTTGTGACCTGTTTGCTTAGTTGCTTTGTGTTATCAACTTTTTCCCCTTAACCATTGTCCACTCTCTCTCATTTGTTATCTTCGCTATTCTGAACCTGCCATTATGTGCCGGCTGAAAGCCAAGGCCACCAAGACTCTTACTACTGACCTTCCTAGTGCGAGCACTGCTCGGGGTCCAACTAACACCCTTGTGAACTCTGACACACTAGGGTCTAAGATTGTTTTCTGGGTTTGATTGGCTATGACTTCTGGGCTATGGTGAAGCATGTTGGATATGAAATTGAAGGCCTGGTAGGGCTGGGTATACTTTGGGCCTATCGTAGGTCCACTATAGTTATTACTATCACTTTGTAACTTATTACTAGGCCTGTAATAATTCTATAATAACAATTGGGGTATTAGTAAATTTGGGAAAATGGGTCTATTCTAATGTTTGCATGAAAGGGTAGAAATCCTGCCAATAGGATATGAGTGTTTAATGTGCTCAATATGCTTTGCTTCAATGTATTCTGATAGATAACATGCCTATACGACATAAATAATCTCATCTGCTCACTTGTCTATTTTCATACATTTTTAACTGCCTATCATAATGCAACACGGTAATTCTTTATTCATAATATTCATGTTAGATACCATGCCTATAGGAATATTCTGTTATTCCCATTATACTGCCCGCCTAGAAAGCATGAACGGATAAAGAACAAGTTTCAAGCGCTCATTCTTAGAAATCCTGCCTATGGGACTCTATCGCTCACCTAGGAAGTATGTTGACAAAACGCTGGTAATTGAACCATCAAACTGTCTCACTGCCTTATTTTGCAAACAAATTAGGAAGCATGCCTATAGGATTTGTAATATTTGTCGTGTTAAGACAACAATACTGCCTGCATGTTTAAAATTCAAAATCACATAGAAGTCATGCCTATAGGATTTAAGGACCCTATTTCGTATTAATTCTAGAACTTGTCACCTGCTTTATGTAAAAACGTGATTGCGTGCATTTGTTGCTTATATGTGGAGGCCAACTTGAGCCATTTGCTGACCTTATGAGTAGTCCTACGTGTTTTTGAATGTCGCTTAGATTTATCATTTTGAGTCGCCTGAGTAAGTCTAGAACCACCCAAAATAGAGGTCCAAATGCCTCCTGCGCCATAGGCATGGGACAGGTAGTGCACGTATAAGGCACGGTTTAGAATCAACTAGTGCGCTTTAGGTAACAACTTAAAGATAGTAATCGGGTAGCAGGAGATGATAGTCTGTGCCCGCTGAAACACCCCATCTCGAGGGAATTACAAAGTATTATTTATGTTGCACGAGGTGATCCTTTAGGCTAAAATATTTAGAACCCCCCCCCCCTCTTGTCTTTAAATCAATTATTTGTGTTTAATAAAACTTCCCAAACTTCTTGCTTTCTTTGTCTTTGTTTGTCTAAATAATTCATATAATCCGAGTTTGGTCGGGACCCACAGTTGTGGACCTCGAAGAGTGCCTTACACATTCTCTTCGAGGTAATTTGAGCCCTTACCCGATCTTTGGTGACGCAAACTGGTTAAACCAGGATTATTTGCAAATAGGTGCCCTAACGCACCTCAAACCCGTTAGGTGGCGGCTCTCTCTTTTAACACCTTCCTTAAAAGAGTTGTCACATGTCAAAACCCGATTTTGCGAGAAAAAGGGGCGCGACAGCATGGCGACTCTGCTGGGGAAAATTATTAGGCTCTTACCATAGCAAACTAGGTCTATATGAATTAGTCTTCTCTGATAAACGTGTCTTTATTATTTTTGTTGTTACATGAATATCCCACTCATGTTTCCCTTTTATTGCTACCTGTACACCCTTTTCCCCGTTTTCCCTTTATTTGAATCCGCATTAATATGCAAATCTTTGCTCAATTTGGTCATAACATGCGTTTTCCTTTAGACATTTTTTTAGAATTGCTACATCATGTCTCTCCCCACCCTCACTCCCTTGTTTACTTTATTACAATTTTCACATTGCGCGAACTAACTTCTTCCCTGTTTTCCTTTCTTTTTATGTCTTTATGTTTCATTCAATACTGCATTTACTGTTTTCATCATGCAAAATATTTGACAACGTGTTATTTTATCTTTGCATAAAGCATGCTCCACATTATATTCCACTCGTGCGTAATTAATACCATAGCGGCGCTTGATGAGTGTCCGCGCTCTTCCTAAATCACCCTTTAAATTTGGAAAGGCTTATTTGCGGTAAAACTAGTCGATCAGCGGTGTAGTCGACGATCCCGTGCCTTTCCCTCTCAAGTTGTCCGCTTGAGGGTATCGATCTAGACTCTTATAAAAACCCCCACTCTAATATTGACTGTGCATGCATCATGTCCAAACCTAGTATGGGTTAGAACGCTGTCCCCGTAATAACTCGCTAAGATAAGCCTTGTCCAAAGTCCGCCGAGATTTTCATAATCCCAATGGGCACAATCACAATCTGTGCATTATTTAGAGGAAACGTTCCAATATGTTGATCATTAACATGTATATTGCCAAATCTGGAGGGGGAAAGGGCTAACTTTATTTGTTTTGCAGAAATGAGGCACGAAGTCCCCAGGTTCGACATGGTTCAAAATATCCCACCTTTGCTGCTAGATTGTTGGGAAAATCTCTCACCAAGTGACAAAAATCATGTGAAAAGAGTCCTCGGAAATTTACCCTCCTTGTTAGACATTCAGCCAAACAATGCATTAATTGAGGCCGCCACCATGTTTTGGGATGAGAAGAGAGCCGTCTTCCATTTTGGCCACATAGAAATGACTCCCCTTTTAGAAGAAATAGGAGGCTTCGCTGGGTTCCATGGGATAGCCCTGGTTTATTGGTACCGGAAAACACACTTCTCGAGGTTTCTTAAAAGTGATGGGTTTTAGGAAAAATGATGATTTAGTCTGTCTAAAGAAGGCTTACATACCATTCGACTTCCTTATGAGCGTTATGGGCACAGCAAGTCATATCGCCTTTATTATGATGAATTTGCCATCACTTCTTTGAGTTGGACTCACCGTCAAGTTTTTGTATTCATTGTCTGCTTTCTGGGGATGCTAGTATTTCCGATACAGGGAGAAAGGATCCACACTTGCCTAGCTATGGTCACTAAGACCTTAATGGAGGGGATTGAGGGGTAAACTTACACTATTGTCCCTATGATTTTGGTTGAGATGTACCGAGCTTTAGACCGTTGCAAAAAAGGGGTATAGGCATTTCAAGCATTGCAATCTGTTGCTGCAAGTATGGTTGTTGGAACACCTTCAGAAAGGAGAATATCGTCAAGAACTTCTGCGACGACCATGGAATGACCACATAGCCTATCACCATCCAAAGAGAATGACTTTATCCCAAACAGGTTTGCGCAACCGAAAAATGCTGTGAGCTGGGTACATTTCTTTAGCAATTTGACTGATGACAAGGTACATTGGATGTTTGAGTGGTTACCTAGCAGTGAATTCATCATCAGGTCGAGAGATACTCCTCATATAGTGCTAATCGGATTGAGGGGGATCTATCCTTATGCTCCTATCAGGGTTATGAAGCAAGGTAGGAGAAAGCAGGTTATATCACGAGTTTCCAAAATGGTTCAATACAAAGCAGACTTCTAGGGGAACGCCATTCCATTCAAGAGCATATATGGCATCAAAAGATTATTGTGGAAAAAGATACCATCAAGCCCAATCAATATCATGCCGACCATGTGCACTTCTATCCATCATGGTTGGTAGATGATATAGCGGGAGATGTCAAGCCAGGGATCAATCTGAAAAATAGGGTTATAGACGACGCTGCTGAAGCACAAGTCAAATACGGGAGGTTGCGCAAAAGGGTTTTCGAGTCTGAAGCCAGGCATTTGGAACAACATAAAGTGGACATGGAAGCAATCAACGAGTGGAGAGAAATCACTACTAAGTCAACAGAGAGGTTGGAGTATTTGGAGCAGGGGTTGATGGAGCTTGAGGGAAAGATGAGGAAAAGGATCTCGGACTGTCAGAATGCAGAGGGCAACGAAGGAGGGCATCTAGCAAGGTCGTATCTGCTGCTGGACATGCGCGACCTTGGGACTATGATTGATGGAGCCAAGAAGGCCAAGCATGGAGAAAGCCCCTCTGGGACTTTGGAGAAAGCCAAGAAGGCCAAAAAGATTAGGAATGATGTTTTTACTTGCTTTCTAGACTCGTTTTAGACTTTGGTTGTAATAAGGCAAATGCCATTAGTGACTCTTTGTAATTATTGTCGTTTTAGTAGAGATTTGGTCCATTTACCACATTAATGAAATGACACAGTTATTGCATCGATTTTCTCCAAATCTATATGTCGCTTAGCCCTACCTCGGGCACAATGAGGTCCCCCAAACTAGGACGCGAATTTATAATTCCACAATATGTGTTTAAATACCGCAAATATCTTTTTAAATACTCCTTACTAACTTGTTTACCTTTTTGTTTTCTTCTTTTCTTTGTTTGTTTATTCCCATGCCCTAAGGTTGGTTGGTGCATACTGGCATCATCAGCATATCTTACCAGATCTAGAGGTCTTCCACCTCCTCCTCCTCCAAGTGATCCTAAAGTCAAGGGAAAAGCCAGAATAGATAATATGAGTGGTATCAGGAAAGACAATGCTACGCATGCAGAGAATGTCGAGACTTCGGATGGTTGGAGTACCCCGGCACAGAATGACGTGTTTTTACTGTTAGAACGGAAGATATTGGAGTTACAAGGGGAACTTGAGTAGGTTCGGAACTTGGCAAACCTTTCCCTTACCCTGAACGTCTCCGACGTCAACCAACAAAACGCCCAATACCCAGCACCTCCCCAGAACACACAAAACCAACAAAATCCTCCCGCACCTCATCAGTATGCCACACCTCCTCAAAATCCTAATCCTCCGCCAGTACCAACCCCTCCACTACATCATCACCATCCGACCCAGTATCCACAAACCACCACCTACCACACTCCTCAAAGCGCACCACAACCCACCCCTGATCCCCAACACTCAACTAACGACCACCACTACGCCAAAATTCCTTGAGTCCATCAAAGCAACCCCATATACGTGGAAACCTTACCCCACACTCCACAACAAACCCTATACATACCTAAATCTGCCGAGAAGGACCTGCTCATAAAGAACATGGCGGAAGAACTCAAGAAACTTACTAGTCGAGTCCAACGTGTTGAAGGCAGTAAATGCGTCGAAGGTTTGAATTATGAGGATTTGTGTATTCAGCCGGACGTGGAACTACCAGAGGGTTACAAGCCTCCTAAGTTCGAAATGTTCGATGGGACAGGTGATCCGAAGGTACACTTGAGAACATATTATGACAAGCTCGTAGAGGTTGGTAAAGATGAAAGAATCCATATGAAGATGTTCATGAGGAGCCTCACCGGAGACGCCCTGTCCTGGTACATCAGCCAAAACCTGAAGAAATGGGTTAACCGGGTAAGCATGGCGTCAGATTTTATGGATCGGTTCAGGTTCAATACAGAAAATGCGCCAGACGTCTTCTACATTCAGAATCTTAAGAAGAAGCCAACAGAAACTTTCCGCGAGTATGCTACTCGATGGAGATCAGAAGCGGCGAAAGTAAGGCCAGCACTGGAAGAGGAACAGATGAATAAGTTCTTCGTCCGAGCTCAGGATCCACAATATTAAGAGAGGCTGATGGTTACTGAAAATCATAAATTTTCTGACATCATCAAGTTGGGAGAAAGAATAGAAGAGGGAATTAAAAGCGGAATGGTAACAAATTTTAAGGCACTATAGGCTACAAACAAAGCCTTGCAGTCGGGCGGTATTTCTAAAAAGAAAGAAGTAGGGGCAGTGATGGTATCCTAAGGTCCGAAGTCTCCCCTCACATACCAAACACCACCACCCACATATCATCCTTCACCTCCCAGATACAAACAACCCGCCACCACGTATCATACCTATAACACTTGGCCAGCATACTACCACTCATTACTAACCCGCTAAAACTACTAAAAACCCAAACCAGATTCCGACCGCAGACCGCCCAGACAATACACTCCTATTTCTGAATCCATCGACCAGTTGTATGATGAGACTAAAGGATTCCGATTATGTCACTCCCATTCCCGTTTTTACCATGGAAAACTCCTCTTAGTGGGTCAATCCAAACAAGATATATGCCTACCACTCGGTCATGAAAGGTCATACTATCGATGAATGTCGCACTTTAAAGGATAAGATCCATACATTGATTGACACCAAGGTTATACAAGCAAAAGAGGTTGCACCTAATGTCCACAATAATCCTCTCCCAAATCAAAGGGGCGAGGGGGTAAATATGATCGAAACTGATGAAGAATGGGATCCGGAAGGATCAATCGGGCTCATTCGTGAAGGGGATGAACCTAAAATACCTCTATTCATTCTCACACCTATTGTGGTGCAGATTCAGTCACCAATTGAGGTTGAAGTAACCACACCGACCCCGTTTGAGGTTGAAGTAATGATGCCCTCAGCTACACCAACTCCGTTTGAGGTGGAAGTGACCATACCCTTCACCATGACGGTAGCACCTACACCATCCTTCAAATTCAATGCTATACCTTGGGACTATGCTACAGAGGCAAGAAGGAAAGGAAAAGGGAAAATAGAGGAAATAGGTGCATCACAAGGCATGACCAGAACTGGTAGGGTTTACACGCCCGAGCATTTAGGAGGAACAAGTAAAGAAGCCGCTTCCAAATAGCCTATCATTGAAACCGGCCCAGATGATCTTTGAAGAAAAGTGCAAGCAAGAGAGTATTTTGTGGTTTATCATCTGAGCAAAACCCCTGCTCAAATATCCATTCTATCACTACTACAGAATTCTAAGGCGCATAGGAACGCATTGATGAAAGTGTTGAACGAAGCCTATGTACCCAACAACATCACTAGCGGAGAAATGACCAACATGGTAGGACAAGTGTTAGAAAGCCACAAGATCACTTTTCACGAAGACGAGCTACCACCAGAAGGACTGAGTCACAACAGGGCACTGCATATCACAGTGTAGTTTGAGGATAAATTCATCACCAGGGTCCTGATAGATGGGGGTTCGAGTCTCAACATTTGTCCATTGACTACATTGAAGAGGTTGGGTAAAGGTTCGCATGAGATACGAGCAGGAACTATGAACGTAAAAGCATTCGATGGGTCCCAAAGGGCCAGGATTGGGAAAATCAACCTATGTTTGCAGATGGGCCCGACTTGGTTTGATGTTGAATTTCAAGTATTGGACATATCCGCCACATACAATCTGCTGTTGGGACGACTGTGGATACATGCTGTTGGGGCCGTAGCCTCTACGCTACACTAGGCCGTGAAGTTCGAATGGAATCATCAGGAAGTAATCATCCACGGGGATGGAAGTAATCCCATTTATAGCAATCAAACTGTTCCAGTTGTCGAGAATAGGAGGAAGTTGGGTGGAGAAACGTACCATCGCATCAAGCGCATCAATGAAATTGAGAAAGACAAATGGTGGAGTAATAAGATTGAAAGCATATTGTTATGGACAAGGTATGAACCCGGCAAGGGTCTAGGCAAGAATCTCCGGGGTATCACTAAACCAATATAACTAAATCATCATGTCACAACCTTGGGGCTTGGATACCAGTACACCTGGCAAGAGTATGATGATTGGTCACCGCCATGGCGTAGTCCTTGTTACCCTCTTGAACAACCAATACCGTATTTGCGCCAGACATTCCAACAAACTGACATGATATGAGGATCTGAAGAAGATGAAGCTTTAGATGGCCTAAAGAACCTATTTCTGGATGATGAAGACATGGATTGCAGTGCAATAGTTGAGGAGGAGGAGGAGGAGGAAGACCTTACCATTCAGACCGTGGAGAAAGGGACTATCCTCAAGAACTGGACTGCTGCACCATCCCGGGCCCGTCGAGTTCCTGGGTAGCCTGGCAATTAGCATGATCTATTTTTAAAAGCAATTTTAAGCATTTAAGACATTTTTAGTATTTTGTTTTGAACGTATTTTTTTTTTTTTGAAATAATTGCTCAAGTCATCGAGTCGTACTTGTTTGATTTTTCAAGATTTATTTAATGCATTGATATTTTAGTATTCATTATTATCCTTTACATTTCTCTACAACATTATTATTACTTATCCTATTGAACCAACAACTGTGACATGTAATTAGACAACGCAACAGAAGGATAGTGATTCAGAGGAAATAGAAGAAGAAGATCAAATACCTGAGGAAACTGTCAGAGAAGTGGAAAATATTGAGAACAAGCCTAAGCCCAATTTGGACGAAACTGAGATAGTCAATTTGGGAGATTCAGAAACAGTTAAAGAAACTCGCATAAGCATCCACTTGTCACCATTAGAGAAAGAAGAGTACACCCGCTTCCTGAAAAAGTATGAAGACATCTTTGCATGGTCCTACGATGATATGACTGGTCTGAGCATCTCCATAGTGGCTCACAAGCTTGATTACAAACAATGGCACGAGAAATTACCATTTTCCTTATTGGGTATCGTATCACAGTCTGCACATCAACCGGAGCAACTCCCCACATGTTGGTCTACGGTACTGAAGCTGTCATTCCCGCCGAAGTCGAAATTCCTTCTTTGAGAATTATACAAGAAGCTGAACTCAGTGATGCAGAATGGATAAGAAGTCGCTACGAACAATTAGCTCTTATTGACGAGAAAAGAATGAATGTGGTATGCCACGGTCAACTTTATCAAAACAGAATGTCCAGAGCTTTCAACAAAAAGGTCAGACCCAGATAGTTCACACCGTGGCAGCTGGTGCTGAAGCGAATCTTTCCACATCAGGATGAAGCTGTGCGTATTTTCCAAAAACTTTATTTCTGTGACAGTCAGATGTTACCCGGGGTAGCTCAAACAGAATCTCAAGATAGGAGCATGGGCAAGCAGAAGACAAAAGCATGAACCAACCTTCCCCACAAAATCACTATCTTCATAACAACAAAATTTCCAAACGCAAACATATCTCCAGCTAAGAAATACTCTGCTACCACTCATTACCTCGTCTTGCATGAGGCTGAGAATTGCCTCCCTAATTGCATAAGGCTAAGCATTGCCTCCCTAATTGCATAAGGCTAAGCACTGCCTTCCATTGCATGAGACTAAGCCCTGTCTCCTTTCCTTGCATGAGACTAAGCCATGTCTCCTATTTTGCATGAGGCTAAGTATTGCCTCCCTAATTGCATAAGGCTAAGCACTGCCTTCCGTTGCACGAGACTAAGCCATGTCTCCTTTAATTGCATGAGACTAAGAACTGTTTCCTCTTCTCGCATGAGGCTAAGCATTGCCTCCCTAATTGCACAAGGCTAAGCACTGTCTTTCCTTGCATTGAGACTAAGCATTGTCTCCTCTTCTTGCATGAGGCTAAGCATTGCCTCCTCAATTGCATTAGGCTAAGTACCGCCTTTCCTTGCATCGAGACTAAGCATAGTCTCCTCTTCTTGCATGAGGCTAAGCATTGCCTCCCTAATTGCATAAGGCTAAGCACTGCCTTCCGTTGCATAAGACTATGCCATGTCTCCTTTAATTTCATGAGACTAAGCAAGTCTCCTTTTCTTGCATAAGGCTAAGCCCCGCCTCCTCAACTACATAAGGCTAAGCTCTGCCTTTGCTTTCCTAATACTGAATGCTATGCTACTTGAAATCTAGCACTATCTTATACAAGACTAAGCTCTGTCTTGTTTGGCTTCTTATATAACCCAGCATCAAGTCTTTGCAACATCGCCATCTCGTCCAAAGGTACCATAGTCCGAAGGCATCATCCTCATAGCCTGAAGACACCATGTCATGGCCTGAGGATCTCTCAATATTGCACATCATTATTCAAATGCGTCATAGTTCAGAGGCACCATTTTCATTGCCCGAGAACATCATTTCATGGCCTACGAATCCCTTATCCCACAATTCATGGCCCAGGACGTCATGGTCGAAGGACATTATCCTCACCGTCCAAAGACAACCTTCATGGTCCAAAAGGAATTTGCATCATGTTTAAATTCTTGCAATAACCCATATATTCGCATGCATCGTGTTTTAAGTTTTGCAGGTAATCCGGGAAGGAACTGTTCTTCAAACGGGAGCAATCTTCGCTCCGGTTTTCGTTCATAACGTTCACATCCTGCAATTATTTCAAAAGGTAACTGATCATCATCAATTCCCGCTTCTTACTCTATGACCGTTCAAGTATTTGCTCATTGATATAGCCATGAAATTTCAAACTCATATTCACGACTTTACATAAATTCATCTGATAATGTGCTACCCACAAAAACCCTTTCCGAAATACACGACCATTCTTATAACAACTCCATCGGTTTCGTTCACCGTTGGATCCAGAACTACACACGGCCTGATTCCCGCAACACCAAGGATATGTAGGCAACTCAGGAACCAGGGTTCGGCCCCCATTTTTTAAATCACATCATCCCACATTCAAGTCGGCCAAAATTGGTCATCATTTTCTTTACCCGATAACTCTTTCATCATTCCCGGGTAAAGAGGGCCAGCTGTTATCCACTTAGTAATTTATTTAAAATTGGAAACCAACTAGTATATAT